>NW_007727567.1:68436-118003 GCF_000696425.1 Galeopterus variegatus
TTCTTTCCTTCCTTCCTTCCTTCCTTCCTTCCTTCCTTCCTTCCTTCCTTCCTTCCTTCCTTCCTTCCTTCCTTCTTTCTCTTTTTCCTTCCTAAGCTCCCACTTATGAGTGAGGACATGCAGTATTTCTTTTTTCTGTGTCTGGCTTATTATACTGAACATAATTTTCTCCAAGCTCATCCATGTTGCTGCGAGTGGCAGAATCTCATTCTTTTTTATGGCTGAGTAGTATTCCATTCTGCATATATACTACATTTTCCTTATTCAGTCATCTATCAATGGACATTTAGGTTGGTTCCATATATTGGCTATTGTAAATAGAGCTGTGATGAACATGGGAGTGCATGTATCCCTACACATGATGATTTCCATTCCTTTGGGTACATATCTCCACACTGTTTTCCATAATGGCTGTACTACTACCTTACAATCCCACCAACAGTGTAGAAGGGTTCCCCTTTCTCCACATCCTCACCTGCATTTGTTATTCCCAGTCTTTTTAATAGTTGCCAGTCTGACTGGGGTAAGACTCCATGTAGTTTTGATTTGCATTTCCCTGATGATTAGTGATATGAGCATTTTTTCATGTACCTTTTAGCCATTTGTATGTATTTCTTTTAAAAATGTCTACTCAAATCCTTTGCCCATATTTTAATTGTATTATTTGAGGATTTTTTACTGTGAAGTTGTTAGAGTTCTTGTATGCTCTGAGTATTAGTCCCTTGTCAGATATACAGTTTGCAAATATTTTCTACCATTCTGTAGGTTGTCTTCTCACTCTGTTGAATGCTACCTTTGCTGTGAAGAAGCTTTTTATTTTGATATAATCCCATTTTTTTTCTTTTGTATCTTGTTATTTTGATGTCTTATTCATATAGTCTTTGCCCAGTCCTACTTCTTGAAGTATTTCTCCTAATTTTCTTTTAGTAGTTTCATGGTTTGGGGTCTTATATGTATGTCTTTAATCCCTTTTGAGTTGATTTTGGTATATGGTAAGAGGTAAAGTTCTGGTTTCATTCTTTTGCATATGAATGTCCAAGTTTCCCAGCACCATTTATTGAAGAGACAGTCTTTTACCCAAAGTATGTTCTTGTTGCTTTTGTCAAAGATCACTTGGTTGTAAGTATGTGAGTTTATTTCTGGGTTCTCTATTCTGTTCCATTGCTCTACATGTCTGTTTTTATGCCATTTTTGTTTATAATAGTGTAGTAGTATGATTTGAGGTCAGGTAGTGTTATGCCTCCAGCATTAGTTTTCTTTTATGCTCAGGATTGCTTTGGCTATTCATGATCTTTTGTTGTTCCATGTGAATGTTAGGATTGGGTTTTTTTTTCTATTTCTGTGAAGAATGTGATTGGTATTTTGATGGGGATTGCACTGAATCTGTAGATAGCTTTGGGTATTATGAACATTTTCGCAATGTTAATTCCAATCCAAGAGCATGGAATGTCTTTCCATCTTTTTGTGTCCTCTTTAATTTCTTTAAGTAATGTTTTGTAGTTCTTGTTGTAGAGATCTTTCAACTCTTACATTAAACGGATTACTAGTAATTTTATTTTTTTACTGACTATTGTAGTGACTCTGGGAAAGGGTTTGATTTCTTGATTTCTTTTACTACTAGTTTGTTATTGGAGTATAAAAAAGCTATCGATTTTTTCAAAGAATGAGCTTTTGATTTTATTAATTTTCTTTATTAATTTCTGTTTTCATTTAATTGATTTCTGTAGTAATTTTCATTCTTTTTTTTTCTGATTACTATAGATTTAATTTGATCTTTTCTTAGTTTCTTAAGGTGGAAGCTTAAATTAGTAATATTCTTTTTAAAATTTATTTTAAAGTTTTATTTAAAGTTTTAAGAGTATCAATTAAAATAAAAACTCACTATTTTTAAGATGTAAATTATGTCCAAGTTGGTCTATAGATTCAATGCAATAATAATGATTTCATCACAAGAATTAGAATAGTAAAAAAAAAAAAAGGAAGACTCATAAACCTTATTTCACAAATTGTTGAAAACTTCTATTATGTGTGATATTGGCATAACTTAAGCAAATAGATCAAAGATAGACACTTAATTTTATAAAAAATTTACTTTCAACAAAATCACCAAAAAAAGTTTAATGTGGAAACAAAACATCTTTAAACAAATGGTGCAGGAGCAATTGAATATCCAGTATGTTAAATCATGAGCCCCAACTCTTACTTTCACCATACATGTAAATTATTTTGACATAAATCATAGGTAAAAACTTGGCCAAGATTTCTTAGACAGGACATAGAAAGCAGTTATAATTAAAGAAAAATTGATAAATTGGGTTTCATTAACCTGAAAAAAAATTTTCTCATAAGACATCTTTAAGAAAATCAATTTGAAATGTGGAAAAGAAAGGCATAAGAGAATTTTCTGGATTGAGAAAACTATTTTATAACTTAAAGGGATGGGCATTACATGGCTGTATACATTTTTCAAGACTTATGCTACTTTATGCAGTAGTTCTATACTTTTCACTTTATGTAAATCATGTTGCAAAAAAGAAGTAATGTATGAAAAGTGCCAGGGGCTTTATAGTAGTTTCTTAAAAAATAAATAAAAAATACCTTTAATTATGTGTCATCAAAGGACACAGTAAAGACAATGAAAAGATAAGAAACACACTAGGAATAAAAATATTGTATTCACACTAAATAAAGACTATCCCAAGAGAAAAATAACAGTAAACTAATCAGATAATTTAGAAAAGAGGATAACAAAATGCCAAAGAAACACATTAAAGGGTCTGCAATTTCATTAGTAATCAGAGAAATGGGAAGTGAAACTAAATGAGAGGCCATTATATGTTCAACAGATTAGTAATGTTTTTTATTTGTGTAAATATGATCAAGCCATGTGTTGTTGAGTGTTGGGCGTCTCCAGCAGCCACACAGGACCCCAACAGGTTTTTCCTTTCCCTAGAGGGTTGGGGCCAAAGGGATTCCCATTTTCTCCCCCCCAGAATGCAGGGCAAAAAGAGATTCCAAGAGATGGGTGAGCACGTTGCTGCTCTCCCAGATAGGAAACAAACACACACACACACACACACACACACACACACACACACACACACACACACACAGTGGGGGTTGTCAGGCAGTTCCATTTATTGTAACAAAAAAGATCATATTTATATGCTTAGCAGGCGGGGATTTCCAAGCTTAGGCCAATCCTTGAAAAGGTCAAATGTGCACCTGCCTTGCCTCTCTATGCTTAGCCCTCCCCCTTAACTTCCCTTGGGTGCCACCTTTTATCTGTTTAGGCCATCTGTTGTTTTTGCTTAGAAAAAGGGCACGGTCCCATAGTTCCCCCTTTTTGTTTTAATAGAAGCCTGTGTGGTTGTGTCTGTCTTAGGTTACCCCCCGCCCTGTTAGGGGATCTTACCCGTATTGACTGTCCAACCAAGCTGAGATCAAACAGGAGATTACACCTTGGTGTTAATTTTTTGAAGGGCCAAATTGACCCAAGGGTCTTGGGGGTGTTGTTCATTAGCTATCTTTTTCACCACCTGAGTGAGCATGGTGAGGGACCCTAGGTTGCGCCTTATAAGGGCCATTCGCCGACCCCACATACATGGAGGACCTGTTAAGGCAGATATTAGAGTGGTGAGCCAAGGGGAAGTTCTAAACCAGCCTTCAAACCAGCTGGAATTGGCCTCTCTTTCCCTCCTACATTTTTCTAATCCTCTTAATTTAGCTAAAGAATCTTTAACAATGCCAAAATGGTCTGTGTAAAAACAACATTCTTCTTTGAGGGCTGCACATGATCCTCCTTGTTGCAGAAACAGCAAGTCCAAGCCCCTTCTGTTCATGTTTGGTTAGCCGGAGTGTGTGGAGAAGAGGGTGGACTTGCTTCACCAATCATGGAGAAGACCCCTAGCAGAAGATAAGCTTGCTTCATTGTGGACTTTCCTGGAAAACATAAGAAAGGTTTTCCTCAGGGTCATTATCACCCTGGGCAGTGGGTGAGAACTTGAGATTTCTGGCTGGCACCCATAAAGGGTTGGGCTTGTTGAAAGGAAAAATACATCCAAATCCTCTGCCCATAGTTAAGAGCGGGTTGGGGCCTCTCCATTGTCCTGAAAGGGGATCTTTCCATCACACCTGAATGGCAGAATGTGGGGATTGGGTTGACCAGTGTTTTTGGAAAGCGGTTATTGGCTCATGTTTTGGAAAATTTAAAATATTTAAGGTAAATAATGCCATTCCTAACTGTTGGTGGGGGCTAATAATCCCCCTTTTTGGTCTAAAAGTTGGTTCTTTAGATTCTGATGGTGACGTTCTATTATGGCTTGTCCCTGAGGATTGTAAGGGATGCCAGTGGAGTGGCATATGTTCCAAGTGGATAAAAAATCTTGGAAGGCTTTGCTAACAAAGCTAGGGCAATTATCTGTTTTAAGTTGACTGGGGAGGCCGAGTGTGGCCAAGAGTCAATAGACATGAAAATATATTTTAATTTTCCAGATGCTGGAAAATGAGTGACATCAGTTTGCCATAAAACATTAGATTTGAGCCCCCTAGGGTTTACACCGGGGGGTTGTAAAGGAGGTACCTGTAAATACGGGATGCAAGATTTACAGGTATGAACAATTCTTTTTAACTGTGAAACTGGGATTTGTGGCAATTGGGCTTGAAGCTCTCTCCAGTTAACATGAGTTAAGGTATGAAAATCAGATGCACACTGTGTGGTGTAAACATTGGTGCTTGTGGTAGATATTTTGTCTGCCAGGGCATTTCCTGAAGAAAGGAAGCTGGGCAGCCCTTGGTGCCCCTTAAATGGTGCACGTAAATAGGTTGTTTTCTTTGTTGTAAATAGGACTGGACCTGTATCATTAGTGGTGTGATAGGGTTGTTGTCCAGTCGGATATGAGAATTGAGCAACCCAGGCAATAAATTTACAACATATAAACTATCAGAGAACAAAGTCATGGGGTCTAGAACTTCTTTTAAAGCCATCATAATTGCCAATAATTCTTTATACTGTGCGGACCCATCGCAAGGTTGAAAACTCTTTTTTGGCAGGGGGTTATGTTGAAATGTTTGAGGCTGATAAATTATAATTGCAGCTCCCGCTTTTCCCCCGTCTGTGAACATATTATATCCATCGGTTAAAGGATGGCTGGAAAACAAATGTAGGGCCTCCCAATTTAACTGGTTGAATGATGATACCCACTTGTGAGCTCCATAATGGCAGTCAATTCAGCCCAAAAACCCTTCTAATGCCAGTGCCAGTCAACCATTGTTTCTATTAAGCCATGTAAAATCAAACACTCGATAGGCGACTGTTATTTTATCATCTGTTTCCTTGGTGTAACAGTGCATAGTGGTGTCTCCCCCTTTTATAATTAAATCAGCTAATTGATCAATAAGGGTGTAAACTCGGGGAGGCCCCCGAGAGAAATATGGATCCATTGGAGGGGCTGCCCTTCCTGTACCAAAACCGCCATTATTGTGGATTGGCTGGCCAGGAGCCATAACTGTAAAGGAATGGTGACAAAGTACCTGGCTAATTGGGCCTGGTTTAAGTAATTTTGCACCTTGTTTAATATTTGCTTATGGCACAATTGTAATGGAATTTTTCTTGTTGTAGACTTTCCTTTTAATAACTCAAATAAAGGAGTTAATTCCCCTGTGGGGATGGGGATCCAAGATTGAAGCCGATTAATTTATCCTAAAAGACCCTGTAATTCAGGAAGTGAGTACTCATCCTGAATAGAAAGCTGAGGTTTTAAAGGGCTGGCGCCTTCCAGGGTTAGTTGTGACCCCAGGAATTTAAAAGGAGGTACAACTTGAATTTTATCAGATGAAATGTGAAGGTTTCCCCTACTCAAACAACCTTGTAAAATTTTGTAAACACTGTCCAACTGATTGGGTGTAGCGGCCCCCAAAATAATATCATCCATATATATTTATATATATACACACACACATATATATATATATATATATATACACACATATATATATATATATATATATACACACATATATATATATACACACACACACATATATATATATATATATATACACACACACACACACATATATATATAGTGACTATTGCTCTTAAAGCCTGTAGTTTGTGAGAAGGAAGTGGCCACTGCTCCACCCATATTGAAGGTCCATCTCTCCATTTAATCTGGGGGACCAGGGGAGCAGTGGCCTCTAGAATTGGGGGTGAACCCTGATTCTGGGGAGGGGTTGTTGAGCTCGCATTTTGTAATTCGGGTGACAGCGGGTGTTGAACTGTTGTTGGTATTCTTCCTTATCTAAAAGCTCATCATGAAAGCCCTTATGATCAGTGGTGATGTAAGCATCTGTCTGTCCAAGGACATCTTGTCCTAAAAGATTAGCATTAAGTCTGGAAGCAATGAGGGGCTTCACCTCCCCAGTGGTGCCGTCTGCATCTCTCCATTTTAACCATCCTTTTGTTTCAGAAGATGTTGTTTCACCTCCTACCCTGAGGATTTGAGGCCCAGGGACAACATCCCAGCTAGGAGGCACTTCCTCTTGGGGGAGGACAGTTCGATCTGCCCCTGTATCAATTATGCATTGGAACCTTTTACCCTTGATGGTAATGTCCATTTTTGGCCTTACTCCGGGGACTATAGGGACTGTCCCTGGGCCCTTTTGGCTGATTACTTTTATGACCCCCTTGGGGTGACAGGGCTAGGGGTTGCCCTGGTTTAGTTTAAAGGATTGCTATCTTTGTCAAATTTGGACCTATAGTCCTTTTTCCAATGTAATCCTTTTTTACATTGGGGGCAAGGTGTGGTAGGGGATTTTTTGCCTTTAGCCTTGGGACATTGGCTTTTAAAATGACCTTGTCTTCCGCAACCAAAACATTGTCCCTTGAAGGGTGGGGAAGTATTGTTTCCCGAGGGGATCAGGGTGGTAAACGCATTGAAGGCTTTGGTTAAGTTTTGTGTCTGAGCCTGCAAGGCTGTGGATAAAGTCCTGGCTTGAGAATGTTGACTCCCTAACTCCTTGGAAGCTATAACCCACTTCTCCATGGATGGGTCCCTTAAGCCTGTGCAAGCCAACTTATGATCAGTGGTCATTCTATCCCATACAAGCATCTTAACAAACTGATCTCTGAGTGGGCCAGGGGGTAATTTTCTTTGTATATTTTGCTCTACCCTAACAATAAAGGAAGGGAGGTCTTCATTGGGCCTCTGGGTTATTCCAGCAATTGGGGGCTCCGTGGCACCCTCTGTGAGCTTTGCCCAGGAAGCTAAGGCGGCAGCCCTGACTTGGTCTTGGTAAGGAGGCAGGATTGCTGCCTGTTGGATTCCTGTACTATATTGATCTGCAGTTCCAAACAACATGCCAAAGGTAACTTTGATGACAGGATCAGCTGCTTGATTCCTTTCCACGTGGGCATGGCACTCCTCCTTATAAAAGGCACAGAACTTAATAAACAGATTTGGGGGGAGGACTGCCTTACATAGCATTTTCTAGTCCTGGGTGGTACAGGGCTGGTGGGCAAATCCTTGTAGGATAGTTTTCGCCCATGGAGAATTAGGGCCATCCTCGGCAATAGCCTTTTTTAGTTCTTTGAAATCCTGGGCTTCCCAAGGATACCAAGGGACTGGTCTGTTGCTTCCCTGGATTAACATTAACAGGGTAGGCTTGAAATGAAGGTTTTGGTTGGTCTATGGGATTTCCCTATGTATCTTCAAGTGCTTTGGGTTTACTGAAAAGAGGAGCTGAAACCGGGAAAGCTTGGGGTTGTTTGGAAAAAGGTGGGGGTGGGGTTTCAAATTTAGCACAATTGGTATTTTGGAGCAGAGTCTTATGACCCTGCTTTTCTTCTACCTTATCACCAAAAGAGGAAAGGTCGGGATAGAGCTTTGCACAAGGGGCCCCATTGGCCATTGGTTCGGGCTGTTGATAACCCTTTTCACTAATTGTACTGTCCTGTGCTTGCTCCTCAGCAAAAGCTGTCCAAATGCACTCTGTATGTGGGGAGTCTGAGTCGTCAATAGTGCTAGGTTTAAAACATAGTTTAAGGGCGGATACAGTGGGATAAAAGCCTAAGGGTGGCTCGACTGCCTGGTGGACTTCATTCTTCTGAGCCAGGGGCTGAATATGGTCCCAGGTATCATATGAAAACAAATCTGCTGAGAGCGCCGAAAGTGCTACAGATAGAACAGCTGCCCAAGTTGTGGCAACAGCAGCGTCTGAAAGCTCTAACCCCTGTCTTTTTAACAAATACTTTAGAGGCTTAAAGGCTGGATCGCTGGGTTTCTCTTGAGAATTCCCCATGGCCAAAAACTAAAAAGAAGACAGAGAAAGAAATCAAAGTAAAAGGAAAGACACGACCTTGAGGCCGTTGGTACTCACCCCGATAGCAGATTTCTCTTGAACGTTGTCCTTCTTTCTGAAGCTCCACACTGTAGGTCAGGGCCTCTTCGTCATCTGTCTTTCAGGATAGTGTGGCATTTATGGCCATCCCCGTGGAAAGGAAAAGGTGAAAGTGGTATGAGGCGCCGTCCTCACACGGGGTACCAGCTGTTGGGTGTCTCCGGCGGCCGCACAGGACCCCAACAGGTTTTTTCTTTCCCTAGAGGGTTGGGGCCAAAGGGATTGCCCTTTTCTCCCCTCCAGAATGTGGGGCAAAAAGAGATTCCAAGAGATGGGTGAGCACGTTGCTGCTCTCCCAGATAGGAAACAAACACACACACACACACACACACACAGAGACACACACACACACACACACACACAGAGTGGGGGTTGTCAGGCAGTTCCATTTATTGTAACAAAAAAGATCATATTTATATGCTTAGCAGGCAGGGATTTCCAAGCTTAGGCCAATCCTTGAAAAGGTCAAATGTGCATGTGCCTTGCCTCTCTATGCTTAGCCCTCCCCCTTAACTTCCCTTGGGTGCCACCTTTTATCTGTTTAGGCCATCTGTTGTTTTTGCTTAGAAAAAGGGTTCAGTCCCATAGTTGAGGATATGAAAAAGAATTTTTCAAAAGCTGCTTGTATGAACATAATTTTGTTAAACCTCATTGAAAAACAGTTTAACACTATTTAGTGTAATTAGACATTTGCATATCCTAATATCCAGCAATTCCACTCCTTAGAATACACCCTGAGTAAACTCTTGAACATGAGCACTGACATTTGTGCAAGAAAATTATAGCAGCATTGTTCTTGGCAGTAAAACAGTCAATGCAACCAAAACAGCTATCAGCAATGAACTTGATAAATAATTAGTGGTATTTCAAACAATACCATATCAAAAAATATCATTTATGCAGTCTTTAGCTTCTTATGTTGAAAGTTTTCTTTAACTGAAATTTTACAGTTCGAGTGCTCTGAGCCTAAGCTTCTAATTTACCTCTTATCCCACAGTAACTCTGATTCAGTATCTTTCATAAGTCATTGTCTGTCCTCAAAATGTTGGTGTCCTTCAAATTTCTTTTCTTTTTATCTTCTGTCTCATTCTCCACATTACTAATGGTTAATCTCATTCATGCACAGAGCTGTAGCATCAATATATTCTTAACTGCAAAATCTATATCTGTATTACAGATTGATTTCTACAGCTTTAGAACCTTATATCATTTAATTCATCACCCAAACCGTGACTCATGAGAATGCAAGGGAAACCACAGCTGTCTTGGGCAAACAGAGATGCATATCATCCTACTTATATTGAACTCCCTTTTGGCATTTCTATTTTAATATCCCATAGGCATCTCAAATTACATGTCCTTTCCTGAATATTTTATCTCTTTACTCAAGGGAGCATTTTTTCTTCCATTCATGGTGATTTGTACTATAATCTACTTAAGTCTCACAAGCCAGAAAGCAGGAATCATATTCAAATTCTTCACCTTCACCCTCTTTTTATACATTAAATTGGTTGCTGACTCCTTTCTATTCTACTTTTAAAATATCTTCTGAATGTTTCTATTCCTCTCCACCTCTGAACCTCTATTCTAACAAATCTAAGTTTTCTTTCTCTCTTATGTTATAGCAGAACCATCAAACCCTTTTCTCTGCTCCTAACCTGGTATGCCAAACCAGTATCCATACTGCAGCTAGAGGTAACTTTTTAAAACAAAAATCTGATTAAAAGCAAACAGACAAGAAAACAAAAAATCCCTTCACTCACTGCCCATTGCCCTTAAGATGAGTGTTTAGAAGTCATTTTATTGTCTCTTTATATCTCTCTATGGTTCTCTCTCTGTTACTTGCTTGTTCTCTCTGACCCCACATTCACCATTTGAGGCATTCTAAATTTTTTTCAGAACAAACTTTATTTATTCTTTCATTCTCCTCTTCTCCTTCTCAGCTGTTAATCATTCTTTTTGGAACTCTTAACAACATTTCTTTCTCTCTTGTTTTTCTGATCCCCAGCCATTCGCCATACCCCAATGTGCACACCGTTTTGTCCGTAAAGCCTTCCTTGATTTCTGAGTCCATCTGTTTTGCTGTAACAAATTCCATGGACTGTTCTTTATAAACAAAAGAAATTTATTTCTCACAGGTCTGGAGGCTGGGAAGTCCAAGGTCAAGGTGCAGGAAAGTGTCTCATGAGGGTCCATTTCCACAGAGCTGGCCTTCCCACTGTAAACCCACAGAGCTGAAGGGATGACAGAGCTATCTTGGGAATCTTTATTAAGGTCACTAATTACTTTCCAAAAGCGCCACCTTCTAATACCATCATCTTGGGGGTTAGGATTTCAATATATGAATTTTAGAGGCACATAAACATCAGTCCAGTGTAACTCCCTAAGCCATTTAGGTGTTCCTTCCATGTGTTCCTGTAGCATTTTTATAACTTACACTGTCTCTTTATGCTTGCTACCTTGGAAGAGTTACAAGAACAGGACTTAGTTCATTTTATTTATTTATCACAGTGCTTGACATATCACATATGCTCGATAACTATTTTTTTATATCTTTGATTTTTTTTGTTTTATTTAATATATTTAGGTACCTTGTTGCTTGCACTGTCATTCTCAATTTTTGTTTTAGTTTTGACTGATGACTGGCTTAATATCTGTTCATACCTTCTTAGAAGGTTATGTTTTTGGATAGGGAAGCTCTTATTCTCATTGCCCCGAATAATGTTCCTCTAGATATTTTGTGACTTTCTTGTCCATATCTCTACTTTCCCCCTCAATTTCTGCCTCCTCAGAGAAGCCATCTCCAATCACTCCCATCTTTCTCCATCGACATCTATTTTCCTATATAATTCTCTTCATATATATTATTACATCTGACATAATGTTCAGTTTATTATTCATTATCAGTCACTCTTATTTGATTATACACTTTATTAGTGCAAGATCTTTATTTGTCAAACACCTGGAATTAGGCCTTACATGTAGTAGAGACACAATAAATGACTGTTGAATAAATGAATAAATGGTAAAATTTATACATAGACACCCGATTATTGGCCTTTCTTTTATTTCTAGGCCAAATCCCAAATGATCATGGATTTGAGTGTGCAGTCATCTCCACTATCTTTAATAATATTTTACTTAGTAATAGTATATTAATACTTAAAAATTAATTTGGTGAATCCTTTGTCAATTTTGGAATCCTTGTAATGATAGTTTTGTGAAAAAAAATTTGTAAACTTTTCTCTCTTCTCTGTCATCTGGAACATTCAAACAGAGATTACTAGCTCTGAAAATGTTGTTTAATGTCCCTCCTCTCCTGTCATTATATTTAAGCTTTCTAATTTTTATTAATGTTGTTTGATAATTTATTTGATATAGGATATAACATTATTACATAGAGTTATATAAAATATTGTTATTGCTTTATTTATTTTGTTTGTTACTTAATAAATTCTTATTTCTATTTATTTTTGTAAGCTTTTGCAATTTAATTGTTTCTCTCCTTCCCTCTCTTCTGTTAGTTTTTTTCCTCTATTCCTTCCGTCTCCTCCCCGCTTGCCTTCCCATCATATACACAACAACTCACAGGCTCACAACTTTTTCGTCTCTTTTACCAAGAGATCATTTTGTCAATTTATTTGATCTTTGCAGAGACATCATATATTCTAGTTAGTTAAACTTAAAATTTCTAACTTTGTTTCGATTATTAATTTTTTATATTATATGTTGTGTTTTCCAGCACATTAAAAAATTTGATGAGTTCAGTCATAATTTATTTACTACCACTTTCTCCTGTTTAGAAATGAGAATGTTTACAGATTTTATTTTGTGTAGGTATCTCGTTTTATTTTTACTTGCTGCAAGGAAGATTTTTATTTATCAGTGTAGCAAACATTTTTATGAGCGTTATCTAGGTCTGAGATTCAATTCATTGATTTTTCCTTGAAACATGGTGACTTACTTCAGTTTTTCTTCAGTTGTAGAATATTTTCTTTTTTATTTCCTTGGTCACTGGCTTTCTATCTTCTGTTCTCTTATATTAATTTCATACCTTTGTCCATTTCTCTTTACCTATTCAAGCATTTCTTCTTGTCATAGGTAAATTTTAGACAGCATCAGTTAAAACCATGCCTATATCACAATTACATTTCTCTGTTGTGTTTTTGGTCTCCTTGCCACCATTTCTTATCATCGTCATAGCAGAGCTATTTTACCTGCCTGTAATCCTGCTGACTGGGCCAATTGCTGAGCTAGGGCTGGGTCTGGAGCTCACAGACCCCTCAAGCCCGTTGTCCAGACTGGGTCACAGAACCTTCACATTCCAGGCTGGGTCACCAGACCCATCACATGCCAAGCTGGGTCACCAGACCCCTCACACACAGATCTATGAGCTAGGCAACTGGCAAAAAGGTTCTTGGAGCTATAGGATGTGGAACATGGCTGTGCACAGCAGACGCTTAAGTCACTCAACACCAGCCAGGTGGTGGCAACATGCATGCCACTAACTCCACCCACACACAACTTATTTACAAAGAATGCACCTCCTCACAGCCAACCAGACCTGAAGTGAGGGGCCTGATTAAACTACTCTATTTTCACAACAGCCATCTTCATCTAAATCTAATTCTATGCCTTTTCCTTGGAATCATATCAATTCATATTCCACTGGCAGCAACAAAGTAATTTACTGAAATTTCCTTGCAGTAGATTAATTTAATAGGATTTCCCATTGAGGAAGCTGAGTATTTTCCTCTCTACCATGTTCTGTCTTTTTTTTTTTTTGTACTTATAATTCCAACTCTATATTTCCTGTACTCATTATCAAACATGACTGGAGCTAGTTGGCACAGTGTCATCATGCACAGTTTGTCCTTGCCTTGTCCTCCCATGATAAATGACAGTCCTCAAATATTCTGCTGGACACACCAAGAAACTTAACTAAGATTTTAATTTCTAGATGTAGGCAATTTTTAATATTAAAATAACACTGAAATGCAGTTTTATCCCTCTCGCCTTACTTCTCCTGTGACATTCTGAGGAGATAAAGTGCGTGAAGACTGCATTTTTCAGCATGCATGGCCACTAGTCTATCTTCTCTTATTCCCCACCCACAGTATTTTATTTGACGGGAATACAAATAACAGAATTCTCTATGCCTCCACTGTATATATTTGACTTTTTAGTCAATTGTTTCTGAAATGTTTCAGAATGTACTTGATTACACTCCAAATTAATAAGAAATTTCCATTTTGAGTCAGGTTAATATATTTTATTTTTAATATTAGTAAATATCATAACTGTGGCATATAACTGTTAAAGGTTATTACTGTTCATGTTTATACATAGTTCAAGTAAAATAATTCTTAAAACAACTCTTGTGTTAGGTAATGTATTTCCATTTAAGACGTAAAAATATAGACAGAACACAAGCAAATATCCAGTATTAATTTTCTATACATTGGGGGGAGAAAGTCACAAAATGTAAGATGTTGGTATATAAGAGAAGAAACCAGTACAATATATGGCCAGACAATTAAGAATGGTGGTGTTAATGGTGCAGTAAATCCAGAAGAAAGATTGATTGGCTGTGATTATAGTGTGTAGTCAATGGAACTTTCATTAAAGTGATGGCAAAAGTAAATGTTACTGAAGTAAAAGAATGCTAGAAATGAGTGTAATAAAAATTTGGATACAAAGTAAACTGCAGTTAAATGTAGTTTTCAGTGATGATAAATTCTATGTGGAAATTCAGACATGAAAATATACCACAATTATTACTTATTAATTACACTTTATTGTGACATAATTTTCATTTAACAATTCACCAATTTTAAGTTCACAATTCAAGGATTTTTAAATGTCTTCTGTATATTCATGCAACCACTATCACACCCATGACATAGAGCTTTGCCATTCCCTTAGCATGTTTCCTCATGCACCTTTACCATCAGGTCCAGAACTTTGCCCACACCTCGGTCCACACAACCACTGAGCATTACAGTTTTACCTTTTCTATTATTTCATATAAATATAATCACAGTCTACAGTTTTTTTTTTTTTTTTTATAGCTGGATTATTTCACTAACTAATGACTTTAAAATTCATTCATGTTCTGTGTATCACTAGATTGTTCCTTTTCATGGCTGAATAAGATTCTATTTTAGGAATATACCAGTATTAGTTTATCTGTTTTTTTTTGTTTGTTTTTTTTGTTTTTTTCCTTTTTGTCTTTTTTCGTGTCCGGCAATGGGATCGCAACCCTCAGTGTCGCACCCACACCTCGCTCAGCCAGTGAGCGGGAACCGGACTGTATGTTGGATCCGAACCCTCGGTGGGAGGGCTGCCGTGCTCCCAAGCGGCGCACTGTAGCAGTGCGCCACCGGGCCGGCCCCTAGTTTATCTGTTTAACATTGAATAATGTTTGGGGTTGTTTTCAGGTTTTGACAATGGTAAATCAAACTTCTGTAATATTTGAGTACACCTGTTTATTTTTGAGTAGATGTCTTCCTCTCAGATAAATATCTGGAGGTATTTACTGCTGTTATTGCTGGGTTTGATGGTAAGTGTATAGTTAATTTCAGAAATAACACTGGCAACTTGATTTTTAAAGGTATTGTACCATTCTTCATTCTCACCAGTAGTGCATGGGTGTTCTACTTTGCTATACATCTCACCATCACATGGTATTGTTAGTCTGTTAATATTAACCACGTAGTGGTTGGTTAGTCTTTTAATACTAAAGACTATGTAGTGGGTACCTTAGTCTGACTTTAATTTGTATTTTCCTAGTTATTATTGAGTTGAGCATATTTTTACAGTCTTATTTGCCACCACAATTAGTGTATCTTCTCTGATGAAGTGTCTGTTAAAAGATTTTGCCTATTTTTATTGAGTTATTTGTCTTCATATTGAATTGCAAAGGATTTTATACATTCCAGATACAAGTCTTATATCAGATGTATGCTTTTCTTTCTATTTATTTATTTATTTTTATTGGTTATGAATTGGATTATAGTAAGTCATGGAATGATATAGTGGAAGCTCTCCCACTTTGTTCTTGTTCACTATCTTTCGGGTATTTTAGTTTATTAGAAATTACAAATAAATATTAGATTGTTCTGTCAATTTCAACAAAACACCTGCTCCAGGATTGCACTGAAGCTATAAACCAATTATGGGAGAATTAACATCCTACAAATTTTGAGTCTTTAAATCTATGAATATTGCATATCTCTATTTAATAATGTATTCTTTAATTTCTTTCACTTTTATAGTTTTTCACCATTATGGTTTTCAGTGTACATTGGCATATTTTTGTTAAATTTGTTTTGCATATTTTTGTTAAATTTATATCATGTTTTCACTTCTATTGTAAACTGTATTTTCAAATTTCAGTTTACAATTGTTCATTGCTAGTGTAAGGAAATAAAATAAATGTTTTCCTTAGATTGATCTTTGGATCCTATGACCTTCCTAAGCTTACTTATTCCAGTAGACTTTTTGCTGGATTATGTAGGTTTTTTGGCTTATGTAAACATGTAATTTGTGAATAAAGACAGATTTACTATCTTCTTTCAGATCTTTATTTATTTTATTTCTTTTCCTTGCGTTATTGAAATGGTTTGGATCTCAGTACAATGTTGAAGAGAATTGAGTTAGAGGAAATACCTTTGCTTTTTTACCCAACCTCAGTGTGAGGGAAATTCTGTCTTGCCTTTAAGCATGATAGCAGCTATAGCTATGTGTCAGAATGAGTTGCGAAATGTTCTTATCTCTTCAATTTCCTGGAGGAGTCTGTGGAGGTTGTTTTATTTTTTCTTTCAATGTTTGTAAGAATTGACCAGTGAAGCCTTCTGAGCCATCTTGATAATCTTATCTTAAATTGTCTTTATGGAAATGTTATAATTACACATTTAATTTATTTAGTAGATAAGGGGGTATTCAGATAGTTTATTTCTTCTTGAGTAATCTTTTGTAGTTTTGTTTATTTCTAAGAATTTGTACATTTCACCTAAACTGTCAAAGTTTGCCCACATTATTCTCTTTTATTTTTAGTGCCTGAAAGATCTGTAATATTATCCTTTCTTCCCCCAATACTGATAAATTGTGACTTTTTTTCTTTGTTTCCTGATAAATCTGGCTAAAGGTTTATCAATGTAAAGTACCGACTTTTCTATTCAGTGTATTTCTCTGTCTCTCTCTCTTTTCCTTTTATGACATTAAATCCTGCTCTTATCTTTTTGTTCTTTCCTTCTGCTTATTTTATGTTTTGAATCTGTAAAATCACTTTGGGTAGTATGGATGTTTATGTTTATACTTTTTAATGGGTACCTTTATAATTTCAGAATTAATGAACTTTAGAAATATCTTAACTATTAATTAAGAAGAAATTTGTGCATATATACTATTTGACTATGGTTGCTTCTGGACACTTTCTCCTGCGGGCATTTCTTCATTTCATGTTCTGTGTCACCCTTCTTCATTGGGGTGTGAGAGTGATCTTTGTGTGGCTTGTTATGAAAATGCTTTATATAATTGGCTTAGTTATATGTTGATTAAGCATTCATTCATATTTGTTCAACTGTCTATGATTAGCAGCTGTAAAGCTGTTTACCACCTAATTTTGTTCAAACTGGTGTGGTTCTTCCTTAGACTCATGGCAATTTCCCTTCTGCAGGTAGAACATATTGCAAAAATGTTCCCTTGGGTTAACTGTACTAGACCTCATCCTGCAAGTAATGGAAACTTCAACAAGCTGTTTCCTGTACTCACCCTATCTCTGTGCCCTGTACATCTCTGTAGATTTATGTATGCTATAGCTGTTATCTCTTTATGTAGATAACTTCCTTATATTTGTCAACTATTCTAAGTATCTGTGGCTTGGGATGTGACTGCTTCCTAATGAACTGAAGTTAATTTTTTCTCTTTTCTTTTATTATTTGAATTGATTTTAAAAAGAGAATGTCATATTCAAAGCTTTATTTTGCCCCACCATCTCCTGTCAATTTATTATAATATATATTATGTTTCATTTTGATTTATTGTTGGCTCAGATTTATTTTATGCCTTGAGTTTGAACTCTTATCTTCAACTGTGGTAACTTACAGGTGGAAATGTTATTGCCAGACAAATTAAGCCTATTAATCTACGACTATAACGTATTAATTTATGCATTCAGCTTTTCATGTGTGACAGATAGATCATTCTCATATTGATATTTAATGTGTTACCATTTCTCATTGAATAATAAATGATGTGTAATCACATGTTATTAATTGCCTACAATTGTTTAATTTATTTCTTAAGAGCAATTGAGAAAAAGTGTAAAATGGAAACTTGTTATTTAGAATAATAGCACATATGTATGTAATTCATAATTAATTTCCAATCTATTTCTTTTTTCTTAATACATACCATTTTGAGTGAACAGTCTAAACATCTGTTAAAATATTGCATTTTTGTATAGATTTCAATTCTCGCACATTGTTTCATCACATTTAGATGTATTTTTAATAACCTCTCTCTCAAGAGGCAAAGGCAGTATATTCTGTTTCTATTTAAAAACAGAATTTAATATAATCTGTAGGTTGTAAATTTTTTATGTCTTTAGTGTTGTATCCCTAAACACGAGCAGCTGTTTTGCCAAAATTTTCAGCCAAGGACCCATCATCAGTGAGTTCTAGTACACTTCAAATCTAGCAATAGTAATAAAGTTTTTGAAGCAGTGCTTTATCTGCATTATAGTAGCAATCGCTACTCTTAAATATAAGTAGGTGGAAGTGAGGAATCTCTGAATGCCTAATACTGGGGAGACACCAAAAAAGGATTTGAAATGAGTTTAAATGAGAAACAGTATTGAGGACATGTGTATACCATATTCAGGTTTGTAAGACCAGAATACAAAGATAATAACTTTACTATGAGTGAAGGATAACAAGTTAGGTAAAGATGTAATTTAATAATAAATGTTTTGCATGATTTTGTCCCAGGGTTTTCACTTGTATCCTTCCCACCTCAAAATATCCTTTTTATCCTCCCCTTGTTTTTAGCCATTCCTCCAGGTCTTAGTGAAGTTCTTTACCCTTTTGAAATTCTTCCCAGAACTTCTTCATTACTCTTTTCCCTCTAAACATCCTGCACTATATTGATTTTTTTGCCTCTATGTTTGGTCTTCTCAACAAGATTTCCAGACCTTTTATTGGCAGGTCCTTTTATTATATATCTTTATATTTTCCACCAGACGCTTTATAGAATAAATCCTATAATAACATTAATCATAATAACATTTATTAAACTCTTATTACATGCCAGGAAATGATTTTTAAAAATTTATTTTATTGTTATAAATGAATAATGTGAAAGGGCACATACCTTCCGAAATGGACAATAAAAATTAAACACTGGGATAGCTTCCAGGAGTTGCTATTTAGATTTCTGTGGATACAGCATGAATGTTTATGCAAACTAACAGACGGACCAGATTTAATGAAAGATAATATGATTCTCATTCCTATGCTGCTATTCTGGCTGAGTTTGTGGGCTTGCATAGTTCTGCAGCCTCTACTTATTAATATTAACCAGATGTCATCTACTCAAACCTTGGATCAGAAAAGTTAAACCTCATAAATCACAAACAGAGAATCTGTGATTTAATGATTTAATTAAAATTGGCTCGCTGATGTTCCTTCGTGTGAGCTTCACCACATCCTTTTATCTTTCGTGCTCTGGCCCCTTTGTTTTATGCTAGAAATTAAATAACCTCTTCTGTCCTCCCGCACAGTTATACCAACAACTTTCACTAGAAAGAAATCTGTAGAGATGGTTTGCTTGCAAGAGGCCCTGACGATCCTGTGTCTTCAGATATGCACAGGATTTTACTTGTGCAAGGAATTTACCTTTTCTTGTTTGACATCCATGCTCATGCACACAGATGCAGACGTATACCATGCTTCAAGAAAACAAGAAGGTAATTAGAGGTCAAACATAGACTAACATTCTGCTAGGTCTGAGTTCAGGTTTACTAGAGCCAAAAAAGGCAGTGTGGATGATGGGCCGATGTAAATTATTGTGTAGAAGCTGCTTGTTCTTGGTGAGTCTTAGCTCATTAAAGTTAACTTCTGCTCATTGGTCAGATGAGCAGAATAAGGGGAAGCAATTAGAACTTTCTATTCATTAATTAGTATAAACTGTGTTTTATTGTACACAAATGCTTCATTTCCCTAGTATGCACTGCTGTATTTTGAAAATATGAAACAAAATTACTTTTTTCTCATACTGAAATAGTGTTGGAATCCAACATTCTCACTCCTAGAAAAGATCAGACTTTTGTAGTCTGTTTGTCCAGACTATTTTCAAGTGCTGAGACCAGTTTCAGAAGCATGCTGTCAAAAATAAGAAAAATTACAGAAAATATTCAATAAGAAGCATCATTACTTATGTTATCCTGTTAATATAGATAAGAGTTTCATTATGCAATAACATATCTAATTACAAGCCAGAATTCTACATTATCCATTCATTTGTCTAGTTTTACAAAAGTAATAAGATTTGGGCCGGCCCGGTGGCGCACTGCTACAGTGCGCCACTTGGGAGCGCGGCAGCGCTCCCGCCGAGGGTTCGGATCCCACATACAGACCGGTTCCTGCTCACTGGCTGAGCGAGGTGCGGGCGCAACACCGAGGGTTGCGATCCCGTTGCCGGTCCGGTCCGGTACGGGCGCAACACTGAGGGTTGCGATCTGTTGCCGGACATGAAAAAAGACAAAAAGGGAAAAAAAAAAAAAAAGTAATAAGATTTGTATACAATGGATTAAATTACAAATAAGTTAATTTACTGGGCATCTGTTTCATATCAGATACAGCTATAGTTACTAGTGATAAAAGAATTAAAAAAACAATCCATGTACTAAAGAAATTCACAATATAATGAAATAGACAGATATGTAAGCTATTAATAATATAACATAGTGATAAATATGTTCTTATTCATAGACATTGTGTATTGAGTTAAAAGATACAACAAAAATAAATGTTAAGTAGAGCATTAAATATGAAATATTTCATTCATTTTTAGATATTTTTCTCTATATATTTTAATAAGAAAAATAATATGGCAGATGGTTTTTTTGTCTAAAATTAAATATTTGTAGAACTCAATAGTATTTATTTACATTTTTCTGTTAGCAGAAAGGTCAACTTTTCTTAATGTTTTCCTATCAAATGTAATTATGAGAAGAATATAGTGCAGTTATTAACTCTTTAATTATTAATAATTTCTTAATCTGTGATATTTCTTATTTGAAAACTACTAGCCTATTCAGTGAATTCATAATATTAAATAAATGTCACAAATACACTGAGTAATCATTTCACAATGTTTCCAGGTCCTAAGACATGGGCTTAGGTTATAAGGTTATAACCATTATTAATTCAACTTCTGAATGATATGTAGCATTAAATGTTTTAATATGCTGTTGCTGTTTCTTACCGGGGGACTCTGGGGAATTATATTAATGAATAATTGGGTACTGTCCCAGAATACTTTAGAAATAATGTTATAATTAAAATATCACTAGAACAAACTTTGGTAATTAAAGATTAGTACCAAATTACATAGCTACCTATTTTCAGATGTTTGCCATTTTCAAATACCTAATTTTCCAATATTGGAACCGTTTTTGTAATTTTAAATGGCCTGAATTGATTATTCTGAAGAATAAAAGTGACACATTCAGGAGATATATTTACTTTAACTAGTTTGAAATTGCTGATTAATGGTTATGATTATTGTATAAAGTTATGGCTTAAGTTATTTCTAAACTATGCACAACTCTTGTTTCCCAAGTTTCCCCATTGTGATGAGTAGAAATTAGGGACAGGAATGTGATCAGAAAATTCCAACACTCTGAGCTCCTGCCTCCTTGAGTGTTAATCTTTTTATACTTTTTGTTTGTTTGCTTGTTTTTCTTCTTGTGGAAAAGAAAATTTCCTTTCAGCCCCTTAGGTGTGGATCATTGCCTCGTTCTCTTGCCTCTGCACTAGTCAGGTGCAGAAAGACAAGCACACAGTGTGTCTTTCCATCTTCTCACTCCCTATCCACAGACCATGGCATGTGTTTCCCTACTTCAACATTTCTTAAGTGCTTTTACCATGGCCCTGATAGATGAGAACAAAAGACTTAGAAGACCATGAAAGACCACTTAAAAACCACATGCTCTTCTATGCTAAAGGTTAAAAAGCCAAACAAACAAACTTTTTGGCAAATATTTATCTATGCTAGTCAATGCCAAATTTAAATAAACTTTAACAGTTTATGATTAAAATCTTGGTTCCAACACTTGTATAAACTTGGGCAAGTTATTTAACCTTTTCGTGCCTCAGTTTCTCATTTGAGAAACTTGGACTAATAAAAGTACCTACTTCATTGTTTTTCGTGAGGATTAAGTTGATCAATAAATAAACACTTCTTCAAACAATGCCCTGTACTGAGAAGCACTATTCGAGTTTACTCTTAGTAGTAGTTGTGTACTAAGTATAGTAAATTACTACTGAATACCCCCATAGACCTATGAACAAAAACAAGCCTATAAGGTTGCGTGGCATTAATCTGTAAGAATGAAGAAAAAAATATTTTTACTTTTTCACTGTTGATACCTAACAGACAGTTCTATGGCCCACCATTGGGCTATGTACCTTTTTTTTTTTTTTTTTTTTTTTTTGAGAATATCTGGTCTATGTTCATCACACATGACCAATGGTCTTAAGGTACTGCAGGTACTACTGCTTCTGTTGGTAAATTTAGAGATTTGGTGATAAACAGGTGATGCCAGAATCTCACAGAGGTCATGGGTGCGACAGCAAGCTAGTCAGGGACTTCGTAGCCCTGAAAGTCTGCAGGGACAAAGTAGCTTACTGAGATTTTTGCAGGTATTCCAGGTCTGGGGTACACATCCTCTGGTATCCGCAGGGAGTCAAGCTTGGCAAAATCAGAGGAAAAATATTATTATTATTATTATTTTTAGTTTTATTTGATTTTGTCAATATACAATGTGGTTGATTATTGTGGCCCATTACCAAAACCTCCCTCCCTCCTCTCTCTCCCCGCACCCTCCCAACAACGTCCTTTCTGTTTGCTTGTCGTATCAACTTCAAGGAATTGTAATTGTTGACTCTTCTTCCCTCCCCGCCGGTTGTTTGTGTATTTATTTATTTATTTTTAGCTCCCAACAATGAGTGAGAACATGTGGTATTTCTCTTTCTGTGCCTGACTTGTTTCACTTATTATAATTCTCTCTAGGTCCATCCATGTTGTTGCAAATGGCAGCATTTCATTCTTTTTTTTATAGCAGAGTAGTATTCCATTGTGCAGATATAACACATTTTCTGTATCCACTCATCTGATGACGGACATTTGGGCTGGTCCCAACTCTTAGCTATTGTAAAGAGTGCTGATATGAACATTGGGGAACAGGTATACCTTCGACTTGATGATTTCCATTCCTCTGGGTATATTCCCAGCAGTGGGATAGCTGGGTCATATGGTAGATCTATCTGCAATTGTTTGAGGAACATCCATACCATTTCCATAGAGGCTGCACCATTTTGGAGTCCCACCAACGATATATGAGAATTCCTTTTTCTCCACAACCTCAGCAGCGTTTATCGTTCACAGTCATTTGGATATTAGCCATCCTCACTGGGGTGAGATGGTATCTCAGTGTGGTTTTGATTTGCATTTCCCAAATGCTGAGTGATGTTGAACATTTTTTCATGTGTCTTTTGGCCATTCATATATCTTCCTTTAAGAAATGCCTATTTAGCTCTTATGCCCATTTTTAAATTGGGTTACTTGTTTTTTTGTTGGGAAGTCGTTTCAGTTCCTTGTATATCTGGATATTAATCCTTTGTCAGATGTATATTTTGCAAATATTTGCTCCCACTCTGTTGGTGGTCTTTTAACTCTGTTTATTGCTTCTTTTGCTGTGCAGAAGCTTTTTAGTTTGATATAATCCCATTTGTTTATTTTTTCTTTGGTTGCCTGTGCTTTTGGGGTCATATTCATGAAGTCTGTGTCCAGTCCTACTTCGTGAAGTGTTTCTCCTATGTTTTCTTTGAGTAGTTTTATTGTTTTAGGGTGTATATTTAATCCTTTAATCCATTTTGAGTTGGTATTGGTATATGGAGAGAGGTATGGGTCTAGTTTCATTCTCCTGCATATTGATATCCAGTTATCTCAGCACCATTTGCTGAAGAGGCAGTCACTTCCCCAGTGTGTAGACTTGGTACCTTTGTCAAAGATCAGATGGCTGTAGGTGTGTGGGTTGATTTCTGGATGTCTATTCTATTCCATTGATCAGTGTGTCTGTTTTTATGCCAGTACCATGCTGTTTGGTTATTATAACTTTGTAGTATAGTTTAAAGTCAGGTAGTGTTATGCCTCCAGCTTTATTTTTTTTGCTCTGAATTGCTTTGGCAATGCATGGTCTTCTGTTATTCCAGATAAATGTCTGGATAGTTTTTTCCTTTTCTGAGAAAAATGTCATTGGAATTTTGATGGGGATTGCATTGAATTTGTAGATCATTTTGGGTAGTATGGACATGTTCATAATGTTGATTCTTCCAGTCCCAGAGCATGGGATATCTTTCCATCTTCTTGTGTCCTCCTTAATTTCTCTCAGCAGTGGTTTGTAGTTCTCATTATAGAGATTTTCACAGCGTTGGTTAACTCTATTCCTAAGTATTTTATTTTTTGGTGGCTATTGTAAATGGGCATGCTTTCTTGATTTCTCTTTCTGCATGTTCACTATTGCAGAATAGAAATGCTACTGATTTTTGTGTGTTGATTTTGTATCCTGTTACTTTGCTGAAATCATTTATCAACTCCAAGAGCTTTTTTTGTAGAGGCTTTAGGCTGTTCGATATATAGGATCATATCATCTGCAAAGAGGGACACTTTATTTTAATCTTTTCCAATCTGGATGCCCTTTATTTCCTTCTCTTCTCTTATTGCTCTGGCTAGTACTTCCAACACCATATTGAATAGGACTGGTGAGAGTGGACATCCTTATCTAGTTCCTGTTCTTAAAGGAGAAGCTTTCAGCTTTACCCCATTCAAGATGATATTGGTGGTGGGTTTATCGTATATGGCTTTAATTATGTTGAGATACTTTCCATCTATACCTAACTTATAGAGAATCTTTTCATGAATGAGTGTTGAATTTTATCAAATGCTTTTTCAGCATCTATAGAGATGATCATATGGTCCTTGTGTTTGATTTTATTGATATGGTGTATCACATTTATTGATTTGCATATTTTGAACCCACCTTGCATCTCTGGGATGAATCCCGCTTTATCATGGTGTATAATTATGCGTATGTGTTGCTTTATTCTGTTAGCTAGTATTTTATTGAGGATTTTTGCATCTATATTCATGAAGGATATTGGCCTGTAGTTTTCTTTTTTTGGTTATATCTTTACCTGGTTTTGGTATCAGGATGATCAGTTTTCTTTTTAAGTTGTATCTTTACCTGGTTTTGGTATCAGGGTGATGTTTGCTTCATAAAATGAGTTTGGGAGAATTGTCTCTGTTTCAATCTTTTGGAATAGTTTGTAGAGAATTGGTGTCAATTCCTCTTTGAATGTTTGGTAAAATTCTGCTGTGAATCCATCTGGTCCTGGACTTTTCTTTGTTGGGAGCTTTCTGATAACAGCTTCAATTTCTTTTATTGTTATTGGTCTCTTCAGATTTTCTACATCTAGGCTCAGTTTTGGTAGCTTGTGTGTGTCCAGAAATTTATCCATTTCCTCCATATTTTCAAATTTGTTGGCATATAATTGTTTATAGTAGTCTTGAATGATTCCTTGTATTTCAGATGTATCAGTTGTAATATTGCCTTTTTCATTTCTAATTTTTGTTATTTGGATCTTCTCTCTTCTTTTTTTAGTTAGCCATGCTAATTTTATTTATGTTTTCAAAAAAACAACTTTTTGATTCATTGATTTTTTTGTATTGTTTTTGGGGTTTCAATTTCATTAAGTTCTGCTCTGATCTTAATGATTTCTTTCCATCTGCTAACTTTGGGTTTGGATTGTTCTTGTTTTTCTAGATTTTTTTTTTTTTTTTTTTTTTTTTTGTCTTTTTGTCTTTTTTTCCGTGTCCGGCAACGGATCGCAACCCTCAGTGTTGCCCCCGTACCGGACCGGGGACCGGCAACGGGATCGCAAGCCTCGGCGTTGCTCCCGCGCCTTGCTCAGCCAGTGAGCGGGAGCCGGTCTGTATGTGGGATCCGAACCCTCCGACGGGAGCGCCGCCGCGCTTCCCAAGCGGCGCACTATCCATTGCGCCACCGGGCCGGCCCTGTTTTTCTAGTTCTTTAAGGTGAAGTATTAGGCTGTTCACTTGCCATCTTTACATTATTCTGAAGTAAGCATTTAATGCAATAAATTTCCCCCTTAGTACTGCTTTTGCAGTATCCCATAGGTTTTGGTATGATTTATCATTGTTTTCATTAGTTTCAGTAAATTTTTTGATTTCTTGTTTGATTTCTTCTTGGACCCATATGTCGTTAAGTAGAATGCTGTTTAATTTCCATATGTCTGTATAGTTTCCAGAATTTCTTTTGTTATTGATTTCTAATTTGAGTCCACTCTGGCCTGAAAAAATACATGGGATAATTCCAATTTTTTTGAATTTGTTGAGACTTGATTTGCAACCTAACATGTGATCTATCATGGAGAGTGATCCATGTGCTGATGAGAAGAATAAATATTCTGAGGTTGTTGAATGGAATGTTCTGTAGATATCTGCCAAATCCAATTGGTCTAGAGTATTGTTTACATCTTGTGTTTTTCTGCTGATTTTTGCCTAGATGATCTGTCCAATATTGACAGTGGGGAGTTCAGGACCCCTGCTATTATGGTATTAGTGTCTACTTACTTCTTTATGTCTAACAGAGTTTGTTTTACAAATCTGGCTGCTCCGACATTTGGTGCGTATATATTTATGAATGTTATGTCTTCTTGAAGGATCAATCTTTTTATCATTATGTACTTGCCTTCATTATCTCTCTTTATGGTTTTTAGTTTAAGGTCTATTTTATCAGATATAAGAATAACTACTCCCGCTCGTTTTTCATTTCCATTTGCATGGTAAATCTTTTTCCATCCTTTCTCTCTTAGTCTATGTGAGTCTTTATAGGTGAGGTGGGTCTCTTGAAGGCAGTATATAGCTGGGTCCTCCTTTTTAATCCAGTCAGCCAGTCTGTGTCTTTTGATTGGAGAATTTAATCCTTTTACATTAAGAGTTGTTATTGAAAAGTGTTGATTTACTCATAGCATTTTACTGATTTTTGTTTGGATGTCTTAAGTGTCTCTTGTTCCTTTCTTTCTGAGTTACTGTTTGTTTTCTGTATTTGTTGGTTCCTTGGATTGTAGATAAACTTTTTTTTTCTCTTCATTGTTGCCATTTTTATTTTACTAGTGGGTTTGGATTTTTCTTGAATTTTTATGCAGTGGTAATTATTTTTCAGGTACCAAACCCAGTACTCCCTTGAGAATTTCCTGTAAGGGTGGTCGTGTGGTAGTGAACTCCCACAGTTTTTGTTTGTCTCAGAAATATACTATTTGCCCTTCATTTCTGAAGGATTGCCTTTCACGGTAGAGTATTCTTGGCTGGCAATCTCTGTCTTTTAGTATTTTGAATATCTCATCCCATTCCTTTCTGGCTTTTATGGTTTGTGATGAAAAGTCTGATGTTAGTCTGATTTGGGCTCCCTTATAGGTGATTTGATGCTTCTCTCTTGCAGCTTTGAAGATTCTCTGTCTTTGAATTTTGCCAATTTGACTATAACATATCTTGGAGAAGACCTTTATGGGTTGAATATGTTTGGGGATCTTTGAGAAAAAATATTCTACTCTGTGATAAACTCAGTGGAAGTGATCTTGGCCTCAGAAAGTTTTCTTATTTCTGATTTTTCTCCTTAATTGCAACCACAGAACCAGTGACTGGACTGCAATAAGTTCAGAAGATCGAGCCTGAATCAATCACTTTTTCCCATTACTTTGACTTTGGCATTAAATCCAGCATACTCACCTATGCTCCAAATTCTCTGGTGAGGAATTTCATCCTTAGAGATATGAAGTTTTATCCTGTACAGTGTATCAGATACATGCTGATAGCCATGAAAAATCAATAACAATCCCTGAACCAGTATTGTATTTCTTTGGAAACCATTAAGTTCTCCTTTTTTTTTTCCATAATAATACTAACATGTACTCTATCATGTTACTTGCTATGTTGGAGACATTCACTATCTAATGTTCATCATATTTCATATCTAAGGTTTATCAATTTACAATATTATCAAAGGAATAAATAATCAGTTTGACATTCAACAGTGAGGATGACTAGGAAAACCTTCAGTTGTTCATAAAATGCAATAATGTGCAGTAATAAAAATAATGTAACAAATTTATACTTATTAATGTGCAGATGTCATCATGATATATCCAAAATGATTGTGATACTGAAAAGTGGATAAATAAATCCCATTTACTGCCACTTAATATTTAAATATAGGCATAGAAACATCTGGTAACAATAATAATAACAAAAATAACATTTATTAAGCACTCATGTGCCAAGCAGTGCGTGAAGCATTTTACATAGTTTATCTTAGTCTATTTTGACCTTAACACTATAAAGTTACATGGAGAAGTAAATCTTAATGTTTAATCAGAGAGTTTAAATGACATGCACAAGGACACCAAGCTATTAAAATGGTAGAACTAGAGCATAAAGAGATAGATTCCAGGGCATGTATTCTCATCCTCATGTGTAGACTAAAATATTCAGAATTTTGTCACTGAAGGATGAGGTTATCTATGAATTTACTTTTATTTTTTCTTTAATTTTTTCTATATTTTCTATGAGCATATGTTATAACATAACATGCCTTCTCCATGATTCTATGAGTGCTAAGAATTACTATTTTTTCTATTATTCACAAATCATCCAATTATTCATTCATTCTAGAGCTTGAGTCAGTATCAAGATGAAATTGATCATGCTACAATTTGGTAGTATCTTGTTTCACTCCTATCAACATTGCATAATAGTTTTCATGCATGCATGCATGCATGCATGCATGAATATCTTCTTTCATATGAAAGTATTTATTGTGCACCCAATAACATCAGGTACTGTTCTAGGAAATGGATATAACGTGGTTTACAAAACAGGTAAGATCTCTTCCTGAAAAACTTATATTCTAGTAGGAGAAAACACAAGTAAACAATCATGCAAATTATATATGTAGATATACATACTGATTGATATAGAGATAGATATAGATACAGATCTATAGATACAGATGTAGATCTATAAGTCATCATATTAAGAAAAATAAACTAGAATGCTATGATAGAAATTGACTAGGGTACTAATTTGGTGGTTAAGGAAGGTTTCTCTGAGAAGATGAACAGAGAACTGAATGTTTAGAACTAGCCATGTGAGGATCTGGTGAATGAGCATTACAGACAGAGTACAAAATTCCTATGGTAGGAATGGATTCGGCAACATTGAGGAGCAAAATTAATTTCCAGTCTTCAGTTTTTTAATGTAGAGTCTGTGAAAATATATAAAATATTTAAATAAAGGCTATAATCACGGTCTGGAATACCTATTTATTAGACATCTAGGGTAATATCTGTAGTTGTTTGAGAAACCTCCATACTGCTTTCCATAGTGGCTCCACTAATTTATAGTCTCACAAAGTGTAGGATGGTTCCACCTAATACATGTCCTCACTAGCATTTGTTATCGTCTGTCCTTTTGCTTATAACCAGTCTAACTGGGGTATATCAATGTGGCTTTGATTTGCATTTCTCTGATGATTAGTGTTGTTTAGCATTTTTTTATATACCTGCTGAACATTTGTATCTCTTCTTTTGAAAAATGTCTATTCATCTCCCTTATCCATCTTTTAAATTGTGTTCTGTTTTTTTTTATTATTATTATTATTATTTTTACTATTGATTTGTTTGAGTTTCTTGTATATTCTGGATATTAGTTCCTTGACAGTTTGTAGTTTGCAAATATTTTATACCATTCTGCAGGTTGTCTCTTTACTCTATTTATTGTTTCTTTGCTGTGCAGAAGATTTTTAGTTTAGTAAAATCCCATTTGTTTATTTTTCCTTTTGTTGTCTGTGCTTTTAAAGTCTTATTCATAAAATATTGTCCTAACCTACATCTTGGAGCATTTCCCCTGTGTTTCCTTCCAGAAGTTTATAGTTTCAGGTCTCATATTTAAGTCTTTAATCCATTTTGAGTTGATTTTGGTTTATGGTGAGAGATAGAGGTCTAGTTTCACAGATGTCTGGTTTTCCCAGCACCATTTATTGAAGAGGTGATCCTTTCCCCAAAGTATGTTTTCAGCACCTTTGTCAAAGATCATTTGGCTGTAAGTATGTGGATTTATTGCTGGGTTTTCTATTCTGTTCCATTAGCCATGTGTCTGTTTTTATGCTGGTATCATGCTGTTTTGTTTACTATAGCTTTGTAATATATTTTGAAATCAGGTAATGGAATGCTTCTCGCTTAATTTTTTTTTTCAGATTGCTTTAGCTATTTGAGGTCTTTTATTGTTCCATATGACTGCTAGGATTGCTTTTTTAATATTTCTGTTAAGAAAATCCACAGAGTATATTACCCAAAGGAATGGAAACCATCACATCAGAGGGATACCTGCACTCCCATGTTTACTGCAGTGCTATTCAGAATAGTCAAGACATGGAACCAACCTAAATGTCCGTTAATGGATAATTGGAAAGAAAATGTGGTTTATATACATAATGGAATACTACTTCGCCTTAAAAAAAAGAATGAAATTCTGCCATTCACAGCAGCATAGATGAAGCTGTAGAATATTATGTTAAGTGAAATAAGCCAGGCACAGAAAGAGAAATACTGCATGTTCTTGGTCATATGTGGGAGTTAAAATAAATAAATAAATAACACTAATAAGTTGAACTGTTTAAAGGAGAGAGGGAAAAACGGTAGTTACTAGGAGGCAGGAAAGCAGAAGGGGATGTGAGAAGCTGGTTAGTGGATACAAAATTATAGCTAGATAGAAAAAAAACAACTTCCACTAAAGCAGTTGACCCAGGAATCTATAATTAACAATAATTTACTGTATGTTATCAAATGACCAGAAAAGAGATCAAATATTCACATCCCAAAGAAATGATTAAAATTTGCAGTGATGAATATGATAATTAACCTCATTAGATCATCCCATATTGTAGATATGTAGAGAAATATATCTCTGTACTCCATTAATAAGTACAATCAATGTGTTTCAATAAAAATTAATTTTAAAAAGTCTAGGATTAAAACAAATATAGTGCTGTTAATAATCTGCTTTTAAAAAATAATTAGTTCTTCCCACATTCAAAGGTGAAAGAAATCCAACTTGCAGAATACTCTACATTAACATATAAACAAAATTCTGGCAATGCATCAAGAATAAGATAAAAATTAAACAAAAGGAAAGCATGTAAAAGCTGTCCTCATTATTGTTGTGCATTAATTCTTTTGTTCAATTATATTGGCAAAAGAGACTTTCAAAACCAAGGAGATTAATGATTCTAAAAGTTTAAGCTCCTTTATCTTTAAACTACAGAATCATTGTCTTTTGAGTCTCTACCTGGTCTTACTGCTTTGTATCTTATTTATTTATCATTATGCACTCAGCATTCAGTTACTTTAGTAAGGAACAATTCTTTAGGAAAGAATTCACAATTGCCAGCACAATAAAAGGACTGACACAAAGCAGTTCAACTGAACCTTTGATGTTTGCTGTCCCTTTGTATGGGTGGATTTGCAGGAGTAGTCTGAACTGCTCCTTGTATGGCTTTGATCCTCCTCTCAATATGATCCCAATAATCCAACAGACAGTTTTCTGTTTCCTAACTTTTAACTCAAGGACTTCCACATTCATAAAGCTTCATGCCAGTTAACTCTGCCCATCCCTGACATAGAGTATTTGAATTCCTTCACGGTTATTTCAGGCTCGGGCATTGAATTTTGTTTTTCTTATTCTGTAGAGTACATGGTATTTACATATTTTTTTATCTTAATGAACCATAGCAACTCCATCTTTTTATGATAAGCCCCAAATCAGTGAGAATGTTCAAAGCACTAGTAGAAGATAACAAATTATTAAAATGGAAATAGAGATGGAAATTTAACTTAATGAAAGAGGCTCCCATGATATTAGTCTGTACCAACACTATTACCCTCTCTAGTCCTTTTTGCTAACTTAACTTTACATGGATGTTCACATATTGGTCACCTGTACAGTGTCACTTCAACTTACAAACAAATTATGCCATAAGGAACCTATGCAGTGTGTAGGTACAGGAGCTCCTGCAGCATTCTATTTTCATTGGGAATTAGATTAAACATCCATTAATGAATGGTGGTACCTTGGTTATGTCTTTATTGTTCAAATAACTAGACTTCCCATTCACTCAATAAATATTTATTGAGAAAAACTATGTATCTGACACTGTTTTAGGGATACAGTGGTGACCAGGATAAACTTCCTTCCTCAATGATCTTAGGTCTTAAGGTAGGCATAGACAAATAAACAGGCTCTTAGAAAATTACATTATTGAAGATGTATTTTGGGTAATTACTTTCACACAAGATGGATATTTAATACAGTCTCGTTATCAAGTATTATTTAACATAAGCTTGAAGGAAAAGTCATTAGTGGCATAGAAGGAACAGTTCCCAGACCCCACATTTTAAAACTGAAGTCAGGGAACTTCACTGGATTAGCCCAGAGATGCCCAAAACAAAGTTTATAGGCAGAAAAGGTCATGAAGGGCCCAAAACGAGGACTCATAAAGGAGGAAGTGAAAGTTTGAGCTGGGGATTTGGGCTCAAGACAAGAGCCTGTGAGTCTGGTTTTCTTCTGGTTTAATGTATGAATGAACCTGCTAGTGTACCTGGACTTGTCTACGCTGACACAGACCCTGGCTTAATGCAAAGTATCTGAGCATGTGAGCATGACCTCAGAAAGTGGGTGTGCCACAGTGCCTGTTCAAAGACATTCCTATAGCAATTGTTCATCAGCTTTTTAAAACTGTTTTTCAAAGCTATAGCACTGCTGGCAGCAAAGCGCTAATGAATAATATATTGGCCATATTGTAAATCAACAGACTGAAATTTACAGCTGTCTCTTTCCTCATAGTGTTTAAAGCTTTTGAAGTACAACTCCAAAAGTGACTGAAGGCTCTTCGTGTTTTTAGATCATTTGGTGGGTAGAGGTCTCAAATTGGAGACACAGACTACCTGTAAACATGTTAGTTACTGATAGGAATGATTATTTAGAAGTCAATTATAAATGAAAAACAACTACATTTGTATCCCCAAGGTCATGAAATGTGTCTTTATGAATATGTACACTGAATATCTTGGATCTTTTCTACAGGTTTCTTGCCATTGATATATTTTCATTCCTTTTCATCTCATTCCTTTGAGTAACAGAATTCTTTTGGTTCTGTTTTCTAATTTGCTGATTTGTTCTTCTGCAACATCCAATATGATATTTAAACTTTCACACATTTTATAAAACATAAATTATGATATTTTCTAAATGATTTTTCTGTTCCTTTGTTATGAGCTTCTAGCTTAATTGCATAATTAGGTTCACAAATTTCTTTAAGAATACAAATTAGAGATCTTTGAAAATGTTCATCCTGTTTTCTGCAACTACTCTAAAGAAGAAAACAGTTTTAGTCTTCTCATTCATCTTTTTAAAAAAATATACTGTGAATTTTCTGTTTGCTCACCATTGTTGCAAAATTAATTCTGTGCTTATCTAGAATTATTGCTTTAGATGGGTTCTTAAAAATCATGGTGTCCCTACACCATGATCTTAGACACAGACAAATGCAGAAGAGAAGAGTTCAGAGTAATTTTTCTTTATGGCATCAGAGTTCCAGGTGCCAACAAAAAAGAAAGGAAAAGGCAAAAGTGTATGGAGCAAGAACCTTTTGCTTTGCTGTTAAGAGATTTTTTTCCTTGCTGCAGTTTAAATTAGTTTGTCAGTACCCACTCTCTACCAAACTTACCTGCCTTCTCTTAGAATTCATGCCCTCATATGGATTTAACCAAAGAGTGGGCACTGCCAGGGTCCCACCGTCTTGGTCTCTAGTATCTGAAATGTCTCCTAGAATCATGAATAGGACAACAACTCCACCAGACACACCAACCTTGGCCTGTTTTCATCTCCAGCCTCAAACACCTTGAGTGGAGAAAGTTTCTGCTGACCTTTGCATCTGTTAACAAAAGAGGACCATAGGATCTCTAAAGAGAAAAAGGAAACATCATTTTCCAGTAAAAGAAAAAAAAATGGAAAATGGACGATTTGCAATTGGAAGAACATAGGCCCCAGATGGACCAGAGACAAGCATTGTGGTGAACTAAGGAGGACTGCTGTATTTATGCCTTCCAATATCAGATTTGCATGCATATTCAGTGATCTTAGAGAAATGCTATGAATATTTATGGGAAAGCTGTACAGCTGTGCAATTAATGACCATATCACAAAGGTGCGTTATTTCACAAGCTCTACAGGCTGGCTGTGGCTGGTTTTGATGTGGCCTCTCTTATGGGAAAAAAAGGAGAAGAATGTCCTTGGAGTCTTTCTGTCTAACTGGAGACATAGTAGGTCCTCAAGAGTGAGACGAAGTGGGTCGGTGGCTGGCACCAGGTGGACTTATTGACGATCAGTGTAGAATTCCCAGCTGTAGCTGATTTGGCCTTATCTTCTGAGAGTTTTTTTTCCTTAGTTATAGGGAAGAAAACTTCGTAACAGTTAGTAAGATATGTACTTGCAGGCTGAGAAGTATGTGTCTGCTCTTTCCCTTCCTATGGCCATTTAGGTCTGTTAAACAATTTGAATGTCTCTTAACCACAGTAAGTTCATTTTGTCTGCCTTTTTGGGTACACATTAACTTTTATTACCAAGGTGAGCTTTTCCTTCACATGAGGTAAATCATGTTTTCCATGTTCTTTATGCTTTTCAAGTATTCTCTGTCACTTGTATGTTAGCTTTTACCTTCTTGAAGTGTCTCAAATGCAAATAACCATTTTCCTTTATAGCAATGATTTTCTCCTACGTTGATAATTTTTTAGTTATTTTCTTTGAGAATACATTGGCTGGCCAGAATTACGTGCTGGAGTGAAGACAAGAAGTCCTCTTTTTTTAAGTATCATTACCATGTTCAGTTTATGAAACTTTACAATAATACATCAGAATTACATTGAATTGGTGTATAAATGCCATGGAAAGCCTGCCTAAAAACGCTAACAACATTGAAAATCACTTTGTAAATTAATATTGATTTTCTCAAATTTTTAAATCATCAACATAAATTTGATTGAAAATTAAAGATGTAAATGACACCCACTAGAAAGTAGAAATTCAATAATAAATAAGGTGCCTACATAACTATGTATTAAGTATATTTTATTTTGTCTTAAATGTGTCTAAATAAATGACACAAAGGAAGCAAATAATGTTTGCAATTTTATGGTGACACTTTCATAAGAATTTCCAGTGAAGCTAGTAATTATACTAAAAGGGGCTGACAAAACTAGGAGTCCTTAACCTATATAATGAATTACATTTTTCATTTTTATTAAAGATTTAACAAGTCAGTAGAAAGTTGATATTTATATACCTAACAAAATATGTTAGTGGTCTTAATTCAAAGTGTATTTCAAGCTCATTTTCTTTTTTTTTTTTGGAAAAAAATATTGAGTCGAAATAAGTTTTCTTTCAATTTCTCTTTTATTTCTTATTTATGTAAGTGCTGTAAGTTTTGAATATTATGTAGGGAATCAGAATCTTTTTGAAACAATACTTTAAATAAATTTTGAGACTTTGCCAGAAGACCTTATCAAATATGAATACCTCTAATTCTAAGTAAACTGATACATAAGTCATCACGGAAATGCAAATCAAAACCATAATGGGATATCATTTCACATTGACTGGAATGGTTATAATCAAAAAGACAAACAATAACAAATATTAACAAGGACATAGATAAATTATAACCCTCATATATTGCTGGCAGGATTGTAAAATGGTACAGCCACTTCGGAAAGTAGTTTGGCATTTGTTGGGAAAATGGAACAATTTGGTCAGGCTCCCCTCACCTCAGAGCCGGTTCAGGGCAGTTCAGTAAACATTGTGTGTGTGGGTGGAGTACCTGCACCTGGAAGGCAGTACCCCTTTGGCTGGTTTTTACTGCCTCAGGCACCCACCCTGCGCGGCCATTCTTTCTGACCTGCAGCTTCCAAGGACCAGGTGGCCAGTTACCGAGCTTATAGACCTGCGTGAATGGGTCTGGTGACCCAGTCTGGCATTTGAAGGGTTTGTGATTCAGTCTGTGAATGGGCTTGAGGGGTCTGAGAGTTCCAGACCCAGCCCTAGCTCAACCATCGGCCCAGTCGGTGTAGGATTACCAGCAGGTAAAAGAGCTGCGACACCTAGCATGGTCACCTAACTATAGCATTACATCAAAAAGTTAAGCTTAGAGTTACCGTATGAATCAGCAATTGCATTCCTGGGTATATGCTCAAGATAACTGAAAGCACAAGTCCACAGAAAAACATGTACATGAATATTTATAGCAGCATTATTCATGAGAGCCAAAAAATTAAAATAACCTAAATGGCCGTCAACAAACTGATACACAGATATGGTGGAAAGCTACTTAGCGATAAATAAATTCTTGGTATATGCACCAACTGAATGAACCTCAAAGGCATTATGCTTAGTGAAAGAAGCCAGTGACATACTGTATAATAAAAGGAACATTTAACACGTTGCTATGATTTTCAACACCTCCAAAATTCAGGTGTTGAAGCTTAATGGCCAATGTCAGGATACTAAGAAGGGAGGCCTTTAAGAGGAAATTGAACGATGGGATCTCCTCCCTTGTGAATGAGGTTAAGATTCTTATACAGAAGAGGCTTCAGTCAGCGATGTTCTAGCTTGCAACTTTCACCATGTGAGCACACAGTATTTCTCTTCTCCAGAGTGCTGGAGAAGGCACCACCTTGGAAGCAGGGAGCAGCCCTCAACAGACAACCAAATCTGCTGGCGCTTTGATCTTGGACTTCTGAGCCTCCAGAAGTGTGAGAAAATAAATGCTGTTCTTTGTAAATTACCTAGTCCCTGGCATTTTGTTAAATCAGCACAAAACGGACTGAGACATACATTGTATAATTCCATCTATGCACTGTTTTTGAAAAGATAAGTCTATAGTGATGGAGAACATTGACTGTCAGGTTTTAGGAGTGAAAGGGAGTGTGCAACTATATAAAGATAGCATGCAGGAGTTATTTAAAGTTATGGAACATTCTTTATATTGATTGCAGTATTGGTTACACAAATCTATACATGTATTAAATTCAAAGAAGAAACAGCCCTCCAAAAGTAAACTTTATTGTATATAATTTTAAAAGTAAATTAAATAAGCAAAAAGTAGAGTTTGGCTTAAATTTGTCAGATTACTATTTGTATTCCATTTGCCTCATACTCTCTTAGTTTCCTTTTTGGGATGCTTCTTGCCTTATTTTGGGTTGAGTTTTTTTTTTTAATGTTTTTATTTTTCTTTTGTACTATGTTAGACAGAAGGAATAAGTTTAAGAGACCATGGTGATAATTTACAGCTAATAGTAATGTATCTTTCAAAATTGATAAAAGAGTAGATTTTATATATTTTTATTTAAATCTCCAGTTTTAGTTTATTAGCTATACTCTTTGTTTCATTATTTTTCATAGTTGCTACAGGGTTTATGGTATATATTTTAATTAATCACAGTCTACCTTCAAATTTTACATATAAGAGCCTTACATGAGTGTATCTATGTTTCCTGCCTTCTGGTCTTTGGGCTATTGTTATCATACATTTTATTTCTACATATGTTATAAGACCCATAATATATTGACATTAATTTTTCCATAAGCAGTCAATTACCTTCTAAAGAGATATAAAACACTATATTTAAAAAAAAAACTTATGCATATGTTTATTGCTTCTGCTTCATTGATGCCTTTGTGTAGATCTTAATTTTGATCTGGCATCATCTGGCTTCTGCTTGTCTTTCAACATTTCTTGTAGTTCACGTATGCTAATGGTGAATGATTTCAACCTATGTTGTTCTGAAGATGTTTATTTTGTCTACATTCTTAAATTATATTTTTACTAAGTTTACAGTTCTTGGTTAACAGTTTTTTCTTTCACCGCATTATAAAACAGTCAGTTTCTGATATCTTCTTTAATCCTGTGTGCATAATCTTTTGTTCTCTGCCTTCTTTCAAGTTTTTCTCCATATGGGGTTCCAGAAATTTGATTATGATGTGACTGGTTGTGGTTTTAATTACATTTATTTTGCTTGTGATTTGTTAAGCATCTTGAATCTATGGATCTTTTTTTAAAAAGCAAATTTAGATAATTTTAGACTATTTCTTCGAATAATTTTTTTCTGTCTCCTTCCCTTTATAATTTTGCTTGTGATTTGTTAAGCATCTTGAATCTATGGATCTTTTTTTAAAAATCAAATTTAGATAATTTTAGACTATTTCTTCGAATAATTTTTTTCTGTCTCCTTCCCTTTATACTCTCCTTCAGGGACACATATGAGTAATACATATATTTTAGACTTCACGATATAGTTGATCAGCTCACTTGGGCACTGCTCTTTCTTTTTACTCCACACTCTTTTCTCCTTGTGATTCATCTGATACAGTTTCTATTACTATGACATTAAGTTCTCTAGTATTTATCTGTATTCAAATCTTTTGTTAATCTTATCTAGTGTATTATTTTTGTGTGTCAGATGTCATGCTTTTTATTTCCTAGAAGTTTATTTGGATTTCAATTAGGATTTTTTTTTTTAAATTCCATTTTACTTCTAATCATGTTTAAGTTTTTATTTACATCCTTAAACATATGTATAAGATTTATAAGAGTTTTTCAATGTCCATGTCTAGCTAATTCAATCATCTGTGATATTTCTGAGTCAGATTCTATTATTGATTTTTCTCCTGCTTGTGGATCATATTATCTGCTATTTTTTCATTCCGAATAAAATTTTAGTATAATTTTTTTTATGTGCTAGATTACATTCCTTTTAAGAAAATTGGATATTATTCTGATGTGTAGTCGTGTAAGCTGAGAATCAATTTGGCTCTTTTAAAGGCTTACCTTTAAGATTTGCCATGGTAGGTCCAGAACAATCTCTACATTGGAAATATTTCAGCATCACTACTAAGATTGGACCCTTCTGAAGAATCCAATACCTCATGTAGTATGCTATGGGTTAAATGTGTTCCCCAAAGTTTCATTGAATGGAAACTTAATCCCCACTTCAACTGTGTTAAGAGGCTGGAAAATTCTATTATGGCAATTGAAAAGTGGGGCCTTTCAGATGCGAGTAGATTGTGAGGACTGTACCTTTGTGAATGTATTAATCCATTGATAGTTTGATGGGTGGTAATGGGCATGGTTCTGATGGCTTTAAATGAAGAGCGAGTGAGGAGATTAGCTCTCTTTTGCTCAGCCCATTTGTCATGTGACACCCTGTATTCACTGTGATGAGTCACCACCAAGAACAAGGCCCTCACCAGATGTGTTTCCTGGACTTTGGACTTACCAGCCTCCCAAACTGTAAGAAATATGTTTGGTTTCTTTATAAATTACCCAGTTTGGGGTATTCTATTATAAGCAACAGAAACAGACTAATACATAGTATGAGCTCTCTTCTTCATGGCTGATGAGAATAAACTATTCCTAGCCCTATGTGAGCCATGGGAATTGTTCAGCCTACTGGCTTTAGGTGGTTCTTCCCCACCTCCTCCTCCCCCTTTCCTGACCCAACTCAGTGACACTTTTCAGTTTTATCTCTCTAGGATATGACTTAGAAACTGCTTCCTGGCAGTAAACTGCTGCAGTACTGTTCTGAGAGATCTGTTTTATGGGGCCTGTTACCCGATGTCAAAAACATTGTTTTGTTTTGTTTTGTTTTCCTGATTTCTAGTTGTTTACTGAGAAAGGGAGGTTTCTATAGCAGTTAATCCTTCATGAGCTGTGTTATATTTTTAAATTTTAAAAAAATTGTTCTGTAAGCTCCTGCAGAATGGATAGTAAGCTCTTCGGGAAGCTAGTATGAAAAGTGTTTCAAAGTTGATTATAATTAGAATATTAATGGAGGTAATTCATTGTGTTACAGAGATATATGCATATATGGAATTACACACAATATATATAAATGAGGACAAAGTTATTAATAATCCTGGAAAAGGGGACTTCCAGTCAAGATGGTGGAATAGACGGTACCCAGTGTCACCCTCTCCCATAATCAACAATTTACAACTATTAAAAAGCAAAGACTGCCAAGCTGGGGCCACTAGAGCTCAAGGGAAGAGGAGGAGAGACCTACAGAGTTCATGAAGGCAGGAGAAACCACAATGAGAGAAAGAAAGGACCACTCTGACTATTTTGAGCCCCGGCCACTTCAAGGCTGGCCCTGGTGAGCACATGGAGCAAGAGCTGGCAAAATCCACTGTTGTGCTTTTTGTATGAAGTTGCTTGGAGGCAGTAGGGGAGAAGAAGTCCTTGTTGACATCCAGGCCAGCAAGACCACTAGCAGGGTTCCCATAGAGCCACATAGGAGTGAGGGACCATAGACAACTGAAAAAAGGAGCCATTCAGAGGCCAGTGAGTCATTGCAAAGGACTGGCACATCCCATGGGAAGTTTTTGGAATGCAGATAGTAGGGAAGATGAGCCCACTGGGGGTACAATGGGACACAGCATGGACAGCTGATCTGCCCTCCAATCAGCACAGGACCACTCAGTGGAGACCGGTCAGGAATACAGAATTGTAGTGGATACAATTTTCTGAAAAGACTCAGGCCCAGACCAGAGTTTTCACACAACCCAGGTGTACCAGACCTCACAAGACATGGAAGTGCACTGGGGATGAGGCAGCAGAGAAAGACGAGAAAAGTGGCAAGGGGCTGAGAAGCCTGAATGAATGGCAAGCAACTGTTACAGAAGCTGAAAAGACAGGAAGAAAATTGTTATTGGAGTCTTTAGAAAGGGCAGGGGATGAGGCAGCAGAGAAAGACGAGAAAAGTGGCAAGGGGCTGAGAAGCCTGAATGAATGGCAAACAACTGTTACAGAAGCTGAAAAGACAGGAAGAAAATTGTTATTGGAGTCTTTAGAAAGGGCAGGCTGAGCTATGTAGCAGCAGAAATAAATGACAAAAAATATGGCCTCAGGAATATTGGAAGTTAGATAATTTACCTAATAAGCTTTTTGGTCTAGACAAGAAAATATCTAGAATGTTGAAAGTGCCAGTTGGCTTCTTTTAGCTGTGTGTAAAAAGATACTGCGAGAATAAGAAACAACTTAAAATACAAGCAAAATTTTCAAGAAATTGAAATAGAGTATTCATCACTGTAGCTTTGGGAGGAAGAAAACCTTTTTCATCTCCAGTCTCTTCAAAGAAATATCATTAAGGTAAAGATCAAATCAAGGCTTTGGTTGTAAGAAAATTTCTTAAGAGATCAGAATGGCTTGATACAGTGCTTATTAAACTCTTTTACCTGGTAAACAGGCTTAGAAAAATCTCAGAAGTGCTGTCCTACAGCAGCCTACCACACCATATACAGAGAGATATAAGCCTCAGAAAGAATTTTGGATGTTTCTTTTGGGACATAGAGATTCATAGAAAAACAATGTTTTTAAGAGAGTTATCCTGGCCACATTACCACCAACTTGGACTCTTCAGGGCCTGAGACAGTTCAAAATGAAAAATAGCATCTAAAATGCCAACTTTCTATAGTCAGGAAGCAAGCTGAGAGAGCTGTCCAGTCCAAACACTGGCAATTTCTTATTGAAAAGAAAAATACTCTCAGAGGGCTTGCCAAGAGATGTGGAGAACAATAGATTAAGGGAACAAATTCCAAGTAGCAAACTGGGCCACAGTCAAAAGACATTCCCTATCTTTGAAGTAGCTGGACACATTTGCCCAGATGGATTTCAGGAGTGCTGTGAGCCAGTGACACTTATGGTGTCTCCCATTTCTTCACTCTTTGAATGCAGCTATCCTGTCCCTGTCTAACCATTGCATGTGGATGGGGTGTAGGGGGGAGAAGAGGAAAAGAGTGGATAACTTTTCCTTTTAGTTACAAGAGTCTGGAATGAAAAGGAAGTGCAGAAGAGAAGCTGCAGTCTAGAAGATTCTTTCAATCTGTGGCAGATAAATATAATGAAATCATGGACTTTGATGCAAGTGCGCATGACCTACGGAGGGAATACTCTTCAGAAATAAACCTCTGAGAGAGCAAGGGAATCAAGACAGAGGAGAAGCAACCAAGCACAGGTGTGGTCTTTTGTGGACACACCATCAGTCTCTGGAGTGTAAATCACACCACAGAATTTTAATACCATGAGGCATTCTCTTGAGAAAGGGTCAGCCATTAGCAGCCAACACACAGGACAGCTGGGAAATGGGTTCACCTTCCAGGAAAAGAGGATCTGAGCAAGACATCTCTGTTTAGAATTTGGATTACAACATAGACTGTTGTCTAATATGTGTCAGAAACTGCCATGTGCTGAGAATACAAAGCTGAATTAGATACAGTACCTGCCAAAAAATAGCTCACAGTTTAATGCCAGAGAACATCATTGCAAAAGTATTTTAAATTACAGACAATGAATTGTTCAGATAGGTAGGAAACTGAGTGATCAAAAGTATTATTGACCATGATATCAATATATCCAATCTAAACCACTAGACATTTAGAAATGATTTCACCAAATACATGTCAATAAAAAAGTCAGAAAAAGCTTTATGAAAAATATTGTATTTGCATGATATACCAGCAGATCATCCTACTGTTAATAATCAATTATGCTCAGTTATATTATGTTTGCTCAATAAGTGGTGGATCAACAATTAGAGCAAATACTAGTGTCCAGGATTCAGTGAACATATTTGAATAAAAATGCTCAACAAACCTTGTGCTGCTTTTACACCGACTTAGCTCTCAGATTGGAGAATAGGAAACAGATTTGAATGAGGTACAGTAGAATTTTATGGATGTGTGCGATGATTGCAACCACTACTGATTTATATATTTGCATAAGACAAAGACCATGTACATCTGGGGTCCTCAGTGGAGCTGAGTTCCCATTTTAGAAGTTATAATTTAAGGGAAAGGGGTGCAAAAGCATGGGGGCTTGGTGTCACACAAGCTTGAGATTTCTAGAATATTTTGGTTCTATATTTATGAATCATATATAGCTTCATGGTAGCAACTGTGAATCTTAGACAGTAGAACATGTCTTGTTTATTGACAATGGCTTACATTCTCTCATAGTGATGCCCTGTTCTGAGTATATATTAAAATCTCTTGAGAAATTTGAAAGGCTTCATGCTTCATTTAGAAATTATTTGCCACAGGTCATTAAAATGAAAATGTCTTAAAGGGAGTGATCTGTGTTTTGCTTTCTTCCATTGGCTCATCTTATATCTTATGCTCTAGTCAAAAAAGTCGTCTGTATGTAAATTTTAACTCCTTTGGTATTCATCATTTATTAACCACCATCCATCTCTTAGGAACACATCTGAAGTGACCTTAAGATAAATGTTGATAATTTTAATTGAATCACTTAGATAGCATTCCCACCCACCCACTTGATGCCTTGTGAAGATATTAATGGTAATCAACATGTAATTATCAAAAGCAGCAAGGGAAGTGTACAGTATTTGATGATTAGTCAGACAAAACTGGTATCAATTATGGAAACAATCATCTCGTCTGCACAGTTATGAGAGCTGAAGCAGAACATCTTGTTCTTGCAAACATTATAGACAAATGTTTCATAACTATGTCAAGCCCATAGCCTGACAAATTGCTATGTAGAGTCAAATAGCAAATTGCACAATTTAGAGTCATTTAAAAAATCTTTATAAGGGCTCCCATGCTTTTATAGATTTTTCTTTTGTCGTTGAATGAAATGAACTGTTTTGTCATGTCCAGTGTAGTATTTCTGTTAATTTTATGAAAGTGCCTGGAAATTACTATGGTGTCTGCCAGTCTTAAAATACTCTGGGGCTGACCGGAAAAAAAAGAAAAAGCAAGAAATGAGATAGCCAGGAAGTTGCAATAATAAGGGATAGACTCTCACCTTTGTAAGAAGACATGTAAATTCAATAAGCATGTAGAGACAGAAATCCTCCGTATACTTTATAGATCTTTTACTCAATATCTGGAAGAAATAATCTAAGAATATTCATGTAAAACTGGATAAAGGAGTGGTTGGATCGGAACAATCAGTTTTTATGGAACCCTAAAATTGTACTGGAATACTAAAAGACTGGAAAATATAATAAACAGAAGAAACCCATATTTATCAGTATTTTCAGAGGGACAAGTATGTTGGAAAGAGTTCTCTGATGAACTTATTGGTATGGTGTTCACCAATTTGTTTCACACAATAGAGTAAGTAGCTCTTGTTCTTCATCAATCCCATCTGCAGTTCACCTTATCTAAAAAAATGTAGAGCAAATATTTTTAAAAAACATAAATTTGAAGGAATGCAAAAATATCCCCAGTTATTATAAACTGATTATTTAGTGTAAACTGAATTTTAGAAATTTATTAAAGTTTTGGCTAATTTTTTTTATATCTGCTTCTATAGCAACTACCTATTCTTTCCATGATCTGGCAAAGATGAAATGGTTCATGTGTCTTGTCTCTCCACAAAGGAGTAATGACATTTTTTGTGGTTAAGTTCCCTTAAATGTTTTAGAATTTCAGCCCCTTGATGCAATCAGTAAAAATTATGGCTTTGTAGATTATCCAACTTTTACTCATTTGTCAAAATGGGAATGAAGTTTTTTTTTTTTTTTTCCTGTTTTTTCCTCCAACTTTCTATATCCCAAGCAGAAGAGAAACTCTGCCAAGGCAATGTTGAAGAAAAAGAACACAATTGGATTTTATAATGCTATCTCTTTGTTCTCATTTTCTTTCTCTGATCTCTTCACCTTTCTTGAAAAATTTCCTGAAAGTAAAAAAAGATGGGGAAAAACCCTCAAGGTAGACATACTGATATAAAATAGTCTTTCCTTATAAACCATGGGGATTTTTTATCTTGCTGACTTTTCATGTCTTTATCATTGGCAGACTGAACAAATAAACACATCTTAAATATCTTTTATGAATCTCAAAATTAAAGTAATTTAGTGACTCTATTTGTCTGCCACAACTGACACCATAGGCAAATAACACCATTCTATTGTGGCAAATCCAAGGGCACTTGCATTACACAAGTCTTTTGTTTAATACTTTTAGCATTCAGTAAACTGAACAATTGTATGAAATTACTATGCACCTATCTTAGCTAATTCATTCACTTACGAAAAAAGCAAATATTTTATTGAAAAACTGCTATGGTCTATGCACTAAGAATGAAAAGATTACCATGATAGGAACACTGATAGGAATTTAAATTCTGGTGGGTGACACATACATAGAAACATATCATTAAAAATTTTGAAACTATCATAATAAACATAGATTTGAGAAGTAAAGAAGTGGTTGGAGGCAAGGCAAGAGAGCATAGAATTGGGACATCCAGTAATCAGGTAGGAACAAGGGATGATTAGGAGGTGTGTGAAGACCTATAATTACATAAATACATTCAGGATTTGCGGAATTTTTCAATGTGGCTGGAATATGCTAAATAAGGATGGACATTTAGGGAGTTTTATGGGCTTGTTGCAAACAAACTTGTCACACTTCTGTATTTAAATATAGCAAATATGCATTACATGATATAGTAATGTAGATAATTTGAATGGTAGAATAGGGATGAGATTGGCACTTGATTTGTAAAGAACAACATCTGATTTGACTCAGAGAATCAACTAGAATCTTTGATTTTAAAGGACGTTTACCATCTATCATTCAGAATCTGACACTATTCAACATCACAGCAGTTGTAAATGATATCCAATTTTATAAGACAGGGGTACTTCAAAAGGTTCATGGAAAAATAGAATTGAAAGATAAAATGAACCTTTCTATGAACTTTTTGAAGACCCCTTGAATAGTATAATAATATTATGATATGATATTTATTTTCTAATCAATTGTCATTTCTTTAGCTCTATTTATAATATTTTAGACCAAATTAAAAGTTTCCCTTTAGACTTATTTTAACATTGGGTAATACAGTGTTATTTAGTCTAAGTGGGGAATGGAAGTTATGGGTTATGATAGTTAAGATGGAGCAATGATTACATAATATTGGCTAAAATATTTATAGTGCCCTGCTTAAATTGCCTTCTGGCAGAAATTTCTTCTCTGACTGCATTAGAAACAGATTGTAGTCAAGCTGAAACCAATCTTAACTCTCCCTTGTCTAGCCAATTAAGGCATCCTATTTCTTGGTTTGATTGAACTTGCCAGGAAGCATAAAAGTTCCTGGCAAAGTCTGTGAGAAAATACCTCAGTGGAACTTAGATGGGATGGCATACGAACATTTTAAGCTCAATTCCATTACCAAAGTATTATATTTTCAAAGAAGTGTGTTATGATATATTCTGGTTAGAGATTTTAGAATGCGCTAACAGGTTCATTAAGGCTGTCACAGGAACACTGCAGGACTAGTGCTTTAGAAATTAGTGATATGGACTCAAGAGTCTAGCTGCCTAGGTTAAAATCTTACTGCAGTGGGTCAACTTTCCCCCAAGTTTTGAAGTTTAAAACCCCCTATGACAGTGTTGGGAGGGTGGGAAAGCCTATTATGGTAATTGAAAGTTGGTTAGATTGTGAGGACTGCACTCACATGAGTGGATTAATCTGTTAATGGTTTAATGGTGGTCATGGGTATGGTTCTGATGGCTTCAAAGTGAGAAGCAGGAGGAAGATAGTCTCTCTCACTTGCCTCTGCATTTTTTCACTATGGTATACCCTGCATTTGCATTACTGTGGTCACCACCAAAGAAGGCCCTTACCAAATGTGTTCCCTGGACTTGACTTCCCAGCCTCTGAACTGTAAGAAATAAATATTGTTTATTTAAAAACTACCCTGTTTCAGGTATTTTGTTATAAGCAACAGAAATGCACTAATATAGAATATTGGCACCAGAGCAGTGGGGTGTTGCTTATAAGAAATACTTGAAAATGTGGAAGCAGTTTTGGAACTGGGTGTTGGACAAAGGTTGGAAGAGTTTGCAGGACTTAGAAGGAGACAAAAAGATGAGGGAAAGTTCAGAACATCTTAGAAACTGGTTAGAGAAATACTTGAAAATGTGGAAGCAGTTTTGGAACTGGGTGTTGGACAAAGGTTGGAAGAGTTTTCAGGACTTAGAAGGAGACAAAAAGATGAGGGAAAGTTCAGAACATCTTAGAAACTGGTTAGATGGTGGTGAGCAAGCAGAATGCTGACAGAGATATGGACAGTGAAGGTCATTCTGAGAAGATCTCAGATGTAAATGAGAACAGACTTACTGGAAACTGGGGCAAAGATCATGCTTGTTATAAACTGGCAAGGAACTTGGCTACGTTCTGTTATGCTCAAAAGTTTTATGGAATGTGTAACTTAAAGGTGCTAAACCAGAGTATTGGGTGGAAGAAATTTCTAAGTAGCAAAACATTCAGGAAGCTGCATAGCTACTTGCAACAGCCTACACTGAGTTATGGCAGTAAAGACATGATGTAAAGCCAGGAGTTATAAGTCCAAAGAAAACAGAGGGCAAAACATGAGAGAATTCTAAGCCTGGGCCTGTAGTACAGAATGAGAGAATTTTTAGGAATAAAATCCAAGGGTACACTGGAAGGCCTTGTTGCTGAAAACATTAGCATGTCTGTGAGGCATCCAGGTGCTCATAGCCAAGACAATGGGATAAAGACCCTGAAGGCATTTTACAAGTCTTCCAGACCTCCACTCCCATCATATGCCCAGAGGCCTAAGAGGAACAAATTGTTCCTGGGGACAGACCTTTGTTTCTGCTGCCCTGAACTGCCTAAGAATACTGCTCTCTGCACCCCATTTGCTACAGCTGTGGCTAAATTGGCCACAGGTGTGACTGGACCTGCAGGTTAGAAGGATACAAGCCAGGAGCCTTGGTGGTGACTGCCTGGTGTTGTCTGCTCACAGAATGCCAGAGTTGTGGAGGCTTGGGAGTCTCCACCCTAATTTCAAAGGATGTATGGAAAAGCCTAGGGCCCAGGAAGAGGTCTACTACAGGGACAGAGTCAATACAGAGAGCCTTTGCTAGAGCAATGCCAAGTGGAAATGTGGGGTCAGATTTGCAGCAGAGAAACCCCATCAGTGCCATCACTGGTGGAGCTGTGAGAGTAGGACAGCCATGGAGACCACAGAACGGTAGAGGTACCAGTGTGCAATGTCAGTCTGCAAGAGCTGAAGCATGGCCTGAGACAAGGAAAGACATAGGAGCAGAGCTGCCCAAGGACTTGGGGACCCAACCCCCCCATCAGTGTGCAGAGGATGCCAAACATGGAGTCAAGGTACATGATTCTCCAATTTTAAGATTTGATGCCAGCCCTGCTGGATTTGGACTTGCTTAGGACCTGTTACCCCTTTCTTTTGGCCTATTTCTCCCTTTCTGAATGGGAATATGTCTCTATGCTTGTCTCACCACTGTGTCGTAGAAGTAGATAACTTGTTTTGATTTGAAACAAGTTAAGACTTTGAGCATGAAATAAATATATTTATGTGAGAAGAACATGAGTTTGGGGAGTCTAGGCATAGAATACAGCAGATTGAATATCTCCCCAAACTCATTAAAGCTTAAAGCCCACTGTGACAGTGTTAAGAGGGCAGGAGAGCCTATTATGGTAATTGAAAGGTAGAGCCTTTAGGAGATGATTAGAGTATGAGGACTGTACCCTCATGAGTGGATTAATCTATTGATAGTTTNAAATATATTTATGTGAGAAGAACATGAGTTTGGGGAGTCTAGGCATAGAATACAGCAGATTGAATATCTCCCCAAACTCATTAAAGCTTAAAGCCCACTGTGACAGTGTTAAGAGGGCAGGAGAGCCTATTATGGTAATTGAAAGGTAGAGCCTTTAGGAGATGATTAGAGTATGAGGACTGTACCCTCATGAGTGGATTAATCTATTGATAGTTTAATGATGTTCATGGCATGGTTGTGATGGTTTAAAAGGACAGTCAAGAGGAAATTAGTCTCTTTCACTTGCTTCTGCCTTTATTTGCAATGTGATACCCTGCATCACTGAAGTCACCACCAAGGAAGTTGTATTCCCTGGGCTTTGGACTTCCCAGCCTCCAAACTGTAAGCAATAAATATTGTTTCTTTACATACTACCCAATTTCAGGTATTTTATTATATCAACAGAAATGGACTTAATACATCTACTTTGTCCACTTGCATGCTCACTGAACTTGGAAAAGCTGAATAACTCGTGTGCCTCCATTTTCTTATTTATAATACTATCCTAGGACTATTATGTAAATTAAAAGAGTAAACAATTTTTAGGACTCTTGGGATAGTGTCTGACACATAGTAAGCACCATGTAAATTGTGTTTTTTATCTATTTTTGTGTAACAATATTACCTCAAACAGAGGTTTAAAACAGCATACATTTATTATCTTAAAGTTTCTATAGGTCAGGAGCCTAAGAACAACTGAGCTGTGTTCTCTGCAAGGCATCCATCTGGGCTGCAGATTCATCTCAAGGTTTGTCAGGGAAGGATCTGCTTCCAAGCTCATGTGGTTGTTAGCAGAATTCACTTCCTTGTGGCCTGTTGGGCTGAGGATGTCCTCAGTTCCTTGCCATGTGGCATTCCCAAACATGGCTGCTTGCTTTACAAAACCTGCAGTAAAGAAATTTCCTAGCAAAATGGATATTACAATCTTATGTAACATAATCATGGAAGCACTATCTTAAAACTTTTGCCGTATTCTATTAGTTAAAAGCAAATCACAGCAAAACTATTCCATTTACCCAAGTGAGTCATTGTGCAGTATATGAATGTAATGAAACAACATACTGTACCCC
>NW_007727567.1:118456-127116 GCF_000696425.1 Galeopterus variegatus
AAAACTATTCCATTTACCCAAGTGAGTCATTGTGCAGTATATGAATGTAATGAAACAACATACTGTACCCCAAAAATATGTATAAACAAATGTTAAAATATTTTGAATAACACAAACAGGTCAGGTTTACATGAAGATTGAAAAAAAAATTTTTTTCAATTATATGAGCTCTAATTTCTAAGTCAGATAGTTGTAGTAGTCATTCTGAAAATGTTAATAATTTATTGGATTAAATTATCTTTTTATTCCCTTGAATCTCAATAGATCTCAGTCATCTCAAAACAAGTTTGCTTACTGGTCAAAAAACTAATTGATAGATAAAATTTAGTGAGGAAAAGAACAGAAACTAGAATTCTCAATCAGAAGATGATTGAGACAAATAATTTTAAAATATATTTTAAAAGTTTCTCCTTTATTCTCACTGTTTGTCCTGGGAATTCAGTCTGCAATAATGAAATGCTGACTGAGGCTAAAAACAAAAGCAAATCACAAGTTCTAGCCACAGTCAGGGGGAGAAAACTATAAGAGGATGTGAACACCAGGAAGCTAGGATAATTGGAAATCATTTTAGAATCTGTTGTCCACATAGTGTTTAAACAAAAACTTGATTCCCACTGAATCATTTATGAAAAAAAGGAAATACAAAACAATTTATCTTTATTGGTATCTAGGCAGTTTAAATCACACATCAGTGGTGTGCTGGAGCCAGCTCACACCTGCTCATGAGAGCTAATTATATGTACCTCTGTCCAACTCCACGTCCTGTGGCATAATATTGGCAGGTAGACATCAGCCATGGTTGGTGCATTTATACCCCTCAAATTGGCAAATGTTATAAATCAGAGCTGTGTTTTCATCAGAGGGCCAATTGTTAAACATTTACCATTGCAAACATTCCATATTTTGTAGATCAGCCTCAACTTTAATTATTGGGATTCTTTAACTATATTGATGTAGAAACATCTTAATAAAATCTCAAACAAGAATATAAAAAAAAAATTAGGTATTATACTAGTGGTAAGCTCCAAATTTGCCAAATAGTTTACCTTAACTAACATTGCATACTGGTATATGAATACTTATTAAACACATGTTAAACTCAACGTATGGTTCACTTACACAGTATGGATATTGGTGACTTTTATATTACAGATCACTTACTCTGCTAGATACCTTTAAAATTCCGGGCCAACTTCACTCTTAACAATTGTTAGAATATATTTCTTTAAAATGTGTTTCTCAAAAATAATATTTCTCAAAATAATGTCTTGCAGAAGGAGCAAACATGCATTAGGTCCAAGGATTCTATTCTTGATAGATATACATTCTATCAGTGAGAAAGCAGCACATAATAAACATTTCACAGCAGTCCATCTATCTCTCATGTTTAAATATTATATGGCAGCAAGTATTCATATACCAGTATGTAATCTCAACGAAAGATGTGATCCTTATTGATACTATTAATTCTCAGGTCAGCTCAGTCTCAACTGTAGCATAATAATAATAATAACTCATATTATTAGTTAATAGTATTAACTATATTATTATTTTATTTCTCTTCAATTATTTTCTAGTACCTCATACTTTATACCACCACTTAACAAGCCAATTGTTTTTGAAACTAGGGGTAGGGTGTGAATTAGAAAATAGTTATCCTCTAAGGTCCATTTTCTATAATGTGGACGATGAGATTCATTTGTGATTAATTCATCAGATTGCTATTATTGACTCAACTTTGCTGATCAAAGAAGTGTTTTTCATCATTTTTGTTGCTTTACTATAAAGTATTGATTGAATAATTTTCCAAAAGCTATGAGTATATAAAACTTCTCTCCAAAGAAAAAAATGGCAAACGTGACCAGAAATAGCCAGTCCTGTGTACTGCCTCCATATGGAAGTTTAATGATCCCATCTGGGCATGCATACAAGACAAGCTCTCAAATTGTCACAACAAATTGAAAAGTTTTCCTCCCTTGCATCTGGCATCTAACATATAAGGATCTATCTTAAATAAACAATACAGAATACTGTCCCAGACAACAGTTGTGAAAGAATTTAGCCATAAATTGGCTGTAATCCAGCAATTTCTGAACGCTCACTTGAGACTTTTGGTGTTACAAAAAGAAAGAGAGAATCTAATGTAGTATTCGCAAATGTGGCTGTGAATCATAAATAATGAGAGAGCTTGTTAAAAATACAAACTCTTGCATCCTACACCAGGATATATAAAACTAAAATCTTTAGGAGAAGAGACAAAAAATTATTTATCTAAAAAGTCTTACAGGAGAGTTAGAAAAGATTCATATTTGGGGATATCTTATTTATGGAAGCATACCTGCAAATTGTAAAAGCTCTACAGTTAAGTAAAAAGAAAGTGAAACACCTTAAGCATTTATTCTTTCATCCCTGTGAAAAAATTCCCCTAAATTCAAATTAAAGCTTAAGCCCTTATCAATTGAAAACTGTTTTTTGCATGTTCTGACACCTTAAGCATTTATTCTTTCATCCCTGTGAAAAAAATCCCCTAAATTCAAATTAAAGCTTAAGCCCTTATCAATTGAAAACTGTTTTTTGCATGTTCTTGCAAAATCATAGTCACATATTGTTAATTATGTCATCCAATATCTGATAGATTTCTTTTATAGTTCAGTGCCAAGGAAAACTTTTCTCTCTTCACATGAATTTACATGGCCTCTTTTGTAATACAATTAAAAGACTTCCTCTTTTGCATTCTTTCTCAAGAAACATTAGTGTAAAATCAACACCTACCTATGATAACCAAAAATCAATGTCTAACTATCATAACCCATAATCTTGGGTATCTGGTATAATTCTTTCCCTGTTATTTTATTTCTTTTGGATTTGATTCTTTTGGTTAGCATATATTATACGTGTTTTAATGTGGGCACTTTAAAGTATACACACCTCAGCCATCGAAGCGCGGGTCGCCTCCAGGAAAGTGAGCAACAACTCCTCCTCCTTCTGCTGGGATTCATTTTTCATAGTTTCTCTATCTAATGACTATTCAGTTAAGGGGTTGGCTCCCAGTTCTGTAGCATTTAGTCTTGCACATGCTCAGCTGATCTCTTCCTGAAGCATATTCATTGTTCAAATCCTATCACATTCACCAGAGATATTAAAAATTATTCTGTGCTCTCTATTGAGCATGCCAGCCACTGGGTTTGCATAAGCCAGTCCTCTGTAATCTCATTTTCCATGTGTTGGTGCTGAAAATAGGTCTAACCTGCAACAGTAACTTTCTTCCAGGGGAAACCCCAGAGAAGAGGACCTGAGACCTCAGGGAGTGGCTGGAAACCCAGAGGCATGTCCTGAAACCCAAGTCCAGGGAAACTGAGCATCTCCTATATCAATGAGACCATCCATCTTGCTGGGACCCACTACTGGAAAAATGCCCTTGCAGGGTATGAAGTCTGGGGGACTAAATGCTGACTGTTAACCTCAACCCAGCAAGGAGCAATTTTTTTTAGGTCTTTTAAAATCACCACCATTCCACGCGTTCCTTCAGAATTTTCTTTTCCGTGTCTGATATAATAAATCATAATATATATATAAACTAAAAATCTAAAAGTACTCAGTGTACTTCCTAACCTTTCTGAATTGGTATAGTGTCTTAACATCTAGTAAAAAATTACCCTTTGTTTAATATAATTATGTTAATATTCCACCCTAACACACTTAAGAGGAATTAAGTAACTACTTATAAAAATAAAATTAAGAATGATGAATTTGTATTTGTACAAGTAGAAATTTGTACATAATGGAATCCCTGCTGATAGTGAGGGAAATGTCTTTTGATATAATTACCTAGAGTGTTTATGAATTTTGCCTGAGCCGTATGTTTCATCTTTTTGCCCTTGAGCAACATATAAAGAAAGCTAATATTAGTGATTCTATATAAAGTAGATATATGTAGCAAATATGACAAAATATGAACACGTTCTACATCAACAAGGAAAAATCCTGTTCAGTAGTAGCAAATGAGACAGAAACAGAAAGGCAAACTATTTGGAGATTACCTATTTTTCTTGAATTTTTAAAATTCCTGCGCTATAGCATTATATGATGCCAAATATTTGGGGCTGCGATGTGCTCTCAGAATGAAAATATGAAAAAATGCTAACAACCACCACCACCCACAACAAACAACAGCTCAGTACTCAGTTGGTACTGAGTATAGTGGTTCAACATCTTGTACAAAATTACCCTTTCTTTAATATGATTATGTTACTATTCCACCCTAACACACTTAAGTAGGATAAAGTAACAACAAAACAGGATTCAATTAGCATAAAAGTGATATCCGATAAAATAAGATTCATCTAGAGAAATGGTTTATGTGAAAGCACTTTGTACTTCGTGCTGATGATTTATGTCAGGCCTAAAGTAGGAATTTTAAAATTTAGGTTAATAGGGTTTGAAATCAAGTTGTATTTATACACAGCCCGGATATGTAACATTTAGAAAACAGACCATTAATCCATTAATGTGGTTTGGGTTTAGGTAGAATATTTTATTTTTTAAAAGGACAATAAACCATATTTTGCAAGTAGTCCAAGCAATGAGATAAATTATATTAATCATTATTAATGTTAACTATGTCTGTTCTACAAAAAATGTTCTGAATTAGTATGCAACATGATCAGCCACACACAAACCTGTACCCAAGATTAATGAAACTTGTGTAAGCCAGAGCTATTGGCAATGTCAGAGAACATCATGATGTCCAGATTTCTAAAGAACACCCTTCAGACTATAATCAATTAACCTGCTTGTTAATATTTGAAGGGAAAAATAGAAACATTATTTCCCAAATAACTCAATCAAGCACACATAATTAGCTTCTCTGAAAACTTTTCCATTTCATTAAAAGTAAGCTGTTCCTTCAGCTTACTTTTAATGCTGGCAATGGATTTAAGTATTTCAATCTGTGATATAGTATCTGATTTTTCTCCCATGTGGGAAAAGTTCAATCTGCCATATTAGTGCCTTGTTATCATAATCATGCAAAGTATTCATTAAGTCGCTGTATGTGGCATTTAGTTGTAACGAATGCATTCAACATGTGAGAAATAGAATCCAAAAGAGACAATATAACCTTCATTTCAAAGTGGTCATGGCTAGCCATATGATGTGGACAAGAAAACCCAGGAGACAAGAAGAAAATTAGAGACAAAACTTTTTCTGCCTTCTACTCCTCTTGAAATAGAATTGTAATCTTATGCTTGGGAGATTAGAAGAAAGCACTGTTACACTTAAGGTTTCCTTGAAGATTTAGAATTTTTACTTATTTTACCATAAAGCTCTGCTTCCGTATTCTTTTTAGTACCTCCTATTCTGAACTCAGAAGGGTTGGGTTTGCCCAGGGAGAAAGAATAATCTATAGAATCCAGCAAATCTTAACAAACTAAGATGGAATTAGCTAACTACCTATAAAAATAAAACTAATTGTAATAAATTTCTATTTGTATAAGTAGAAATTTGTACAGTATAGATACCATGCTGCTACTGAGGGATCTGCCTTTTGAGATGATTTCCCAGAGTGTTGATACATTTTCCCCCTATTCTTTGTTTTCTTCTTTTTGCCCTTGACTAACATGCAAAAGGTGCTGGCTAATATTAGTGTCCATAGAGAACTCACTGTCTCCCATGTGTTAACTAAATACCAGATGTCCCAGAAGGTGTGACATTGTCTTCTTTCAAAGAACCTGGTACTCTTGGTAAAGTGTAGTTTACTGGGATAAGCCAATCAACAATATCTTGGTTTTATACTTCTTCTGAATAATAAAGTTTTACTGGTGATGAGGTCTCATCTGTTCAATTCACTTGATCAAAAGCATGATATAGTGCAATATACAGGTAAGACCTCTAACTATACTTGCACAAGCCTGTCCATACTGAGATTTGGCTTCAATCTGCTTAAAGTTATCTTCTGTGCAAGCCTTCTACTAGGGCAAAACCAAATGAATAGCTGGGGACTGTCACTGTGGAAATAAAAGGCAAAATTAATCTTAGCCTCAATTGCAAATTAGATGGTACAGTAGGCAGAATAATTGCCCCTCTGTACAAAAGATTTCCATGTCCAACTCCCCAAAGCTGTGAGTATGTTACCTTACATGACAAAATGTGGTGTGCTTAGATTAAGGAGTTTGCGATGAGGAGATTATTCTGGATTATCTGAGTGGACCTAATGTAATCTCAAAGGTCCTTATGAGGGAAAGAGGAAGTTAGGAGTGTCAAGTCAGATGAAGATGCTGTGCTACTAGCTTTGAAGATAGAGGAAGGGGCCCCAAGCTAGTGAATGCAGGAAACTCTAAGAAGCTGAAAAAGGAAAAAGGAAAAAAAGAAAAGAAATTTCCCTAACCAGCTAAGGGCCAATATCAAAACTTGTCACTAGTACTGGCTGGTTAGCTCATCTGGCCGAACATGGTGCTGATAACACTAAGGTCAAGGATTTGGATCCCCTTACAGGCCAGACTTGAAAAAAAAAAATCTAAATATTGTATTTAATTTGGCATTTTCAAAGTATTTTTATTAAGGTCAAGAATAAGAAAATGATGTTTTTTTCAATTCCTGTTATTTATTGTTGCATAACATAACAAACCACCTCCAATTACCTAGTTAATTTCATCACTTTCATCAACGAACATGTGAAATTTAATCTCTACCTCTACCTACAAGAAGCAGACACTGTGCACTGTAGGTTGGCTGTCCATACAGTAATTACTCCATTGCCTTTCTCCCATGGTCCACTGTATTTCTTTTAATGTTAAATGTATTTTTTAAAAAGATTTTGAATAAGAGTTAATGGGATCATACCAATGAATATTAATCTTGTCTACAATGCCCCCACTCCCAAATCACAAATCTAGACCCATATCCCAATACAGCCTTATGCTTCTCTCTGATAGTCTGTGAACAAATGTACAAAGTTAAAAACCTATATTTTAATTTCTGGTGTATTTTTGCTTCCTAGTTTAAGAAAATTAAAAAGAAGTATGTTTATGAATGTCTCTGCACTATCTTGAGTGTGACTAAATTGCATGCATTTCAATTAGACAGTTTAATTGTGTTTTGCAATAGCATCATTCTTAAAACTAAATCTGAAGGAAAGATAAACAATTGAATTAAGGATAGAGACAGGAGGCCACATTATTAATTAATGAAGATACTTTTAATAATTATGGCCATGCAATAACTACAACAGAAAAAGAAACATTGGAATTGATTGAAATTTCAGGATTGTGATATTTGCATTATAATATAAAGTAATTTAGCAATTTTCTTCCTAATTTTTATTTTGTTATGTTAACCCTAAGGACCAACCAGAGCACTTACTAGTGACTTCTAATCTACTTTTGTAACACTTCAACATATAATTATCTCCAAAATGCAGAGATTATTGAGGGTAAGCTTCTGCAAAAATCTGGGGTACTACCACATTGCATGTAGGAAAAACTAATTAAATTATTCTTTATGTTTGGCAAATTCAATCTTTTTTTCTCCATTAACTGTTTGTAGATATAAATATTTAATACTAAACTTCCATTCTTGGGGTTCACTTGGTGTTCTGCTGGTCACAAAATCAGCTTGTGCATTGAACTGAATTTCCCTCACAACCAATTTTTTTTTTTTTTTGTCCTTTTTGAGACTGGTTGCACTGTGCTCAGCCAGTGAGCACACTGGCCATCCCTATATAGGACCCGAACCCGCAGCGGGAGCGCTGCTGCACTCCCAGCGCCGCACTCTCCCAAGTGCGCCATGGACTCGGCCCACAACCAATTTTTTTATATAACAAAATAGTGAGAATTGGAAAGTTTTATAAAATGCTTTTCCATGGAAACACATTTTTTAAAGTAATTTCTAATAGATTCATAGCCAAATTCTCTATTTTTATACCTTTCCTAAGATTTGGGAATGATTTTTACCAATCAGCTATATACAAATATACTAGTCAATGTGGATGTTTTCGTACAGTAAAATCTTCTGTATATATTCATTGAGAAGGTTCACCTGATTTCCATGAGTTTATTTTTTTCACATAACTGTTTTATTGATATTCTTATATTTATTTTGATATGTGTTTTTTAGCAACAGATATTTATGTGTAACTTAAGCAGAATGTTTATTTTTTAAATGATAGAATTCAAAGTATCAATAGGTTTATTTGTGTATTATGGGTTAAGTTTTTAAAACAGTAGTCAAGCTGTGTTTTAATGTATAGCTTAAAATTGAAAGGGTTCATTTTTGTACACTTTTATTTTAAGCCTTTCAGGGTAAAATTTCTGATTTTTCCCCAGTTTTACTGAGATATCATCCATATTCATACATGCTGCTTCAAATGGCAGAATTTTCTTCTTTTTAAAGGCTGAATAATATTTTATTGTGTGTGTGTGTGTGTGTATACAGTTCATTCATTCATCTGTCATCAGGCACTTAGGTTATACCCATATTTGGGCTATTGTAAAATATGCTGCAATGAACATGGTAGGGAAAATGTCTGAGACACTGATTTTAATTCCTTTGCATATATACCTAGAAGTAGGATTGCTAAATCATAAGGTAGTTCTGTGTTTAGTTTTTTGAGGAGCCTCCATGCTGTTTTCCATAATGGCTATACCAATTTGCAATCCCACCAA
>NW_007727567.1:127126-137716 GCF_000696425.1 Galeopterus variegatus
GGGGTTTAAGCTGAGTTGGGATTTTTCTATAGGTGGAGAAATTCGTGCACACAGGAAGGGGATGTGGTGCTGGTGAAGAAGGGGGAGGGGGTTTTTGTGATTCTCGGAAAACGTGCTGTTCTAGGGGGCACGGCTAAAACATAATTGCCCAACAAGTTCTCCGACCTGCCTTGCCTGCAAGTAGATCATAAGACCCTCATTCCAGAAGAGTTCCTGCCCTTTACCCGGGAGGAAGGAATGTCACACAGAGAGGCCAAGGAGAATCTGAACGACAGGCCTTGCTGGGTTTCCCCACTCAGTCTAAACTTACTAGATCATTCCCTCTTGTCCAGTCACATTTGTACAGGCTGTCCCTGCTGCATCCAATCTGAGCATAAAAATGGACAATTTCCCTTGGGTCTTTTGGTCGTCATTCTGAAAGCTCCTGTCATGTAAAGTTTTGATTAAATGAACATGGTACGCTTTTCTTTTGTTAACCTTTTATTATAGGAGTGTCCACCGTGGCCCTTATGATGGGTGAGGAAAGGTATCACACTTTCCACTAGAAAGTGTTCCACAAGATCGATGGCAACCTGATTCTTGTCTCTTCTTTCGTTGCGTATTAGTCCATTTATGTTGCTTATAACAGAATATGCGAAACTGGGTGGTTTATAAAGAAAATGAAATTTATTCCTTACAGTTACTGAGGCTGGGAAGTCCAAAGTCCATCTGGTGGTGGCGACAGTGACCCTGCGGTTTCATGTTGCAAGATGGTGGAAGCAGAGAGAGAAAAAGACAGACTCTCCTCTTCTTTTAAAGCCCTCACAACCATGCCCCTGACCACCATTTTTAATCCATTCACTACAGCATCGTCCTACAATCCAATCACCTCTTCAAGGCTCCACCTTTCAATTACCATAGGAGGATTTCCCACCCTCTTAACAGTCACAGTGGGGGGTAAGTTTCTAATACATAAAACTTGGGGGACACAATTCAAGCTTTAAGGGAGTTTTGGGGAGACATAATTCGATCCACTACACGCTGCCTAGTCCTTATTCTTTGGCCACCACCCTCTAGCCACTTTGACTTTCCTGCTGCCCCTGAAAAACTCTCTCTGCCTCGAAACCTTGACTTGTGCCTTTCCTCTACTTGGAATTTTCTTTCCCCACAGTTCCCAGGGCTGCTTCTTTCTCAGTCTTCACTTTTCAGTTCAAAGGTCATATCTTCAAAGACAGGGCTGGGGGATTAGGGTGAAGCAAGCTCCAGGAAGTGCCAAATCACTCAATCAAGATAAACGGGGGGCAGGGTAGGGGATGGGAAGATGTTGATCAAAGGATAGAACCTTTCAGTTAGGAGGAATAGGTTCAAGAGATCTATTGTACAGCATCACGACTATGGTTAATTAAAAAAACCATAAATAATGTTTAATGAAATATTTTTTAAAAATCAAAATGAATGACAAAAAAAAAGCCCCATGATAGATGGAGAAAATATCAAAAATTTAAATAAAGTCTATTATGTGAAAAGCCATATTGAAGCCTGAGGCAAAGGAAAAATGTAAACCCCCATATATATGTTTCTGTGTCATTTTTTAATGGTTAATTTTTCTCCCCAGAACACTAAAGTAGTTGGAAAAAAATCTAAAAAACTGAAAAAAATGTATATTAAAATTCACAATATTATTTTTAGTTTACATATTTTATCTATATTTTTTAAAACAGGACTTATTATAATTTTATTTTCCTGGCTTTAATTTCCATTAAGGAAAATTTTAATATTTTGTTCATCATGGGTTTTTTAACATTAATTTTTTTTCAAATATTGCCTTAAAATATTATTTCTGACTGTGACTGAAAACTTTGTGATGTTGTTTATTAGCTTCTTGTGTGGCCATTATTCTTTTGTTCATTTAATCCTCACATCAACTCTGGGAGTCAGGTCTTTTTTTTTTTTTTTTTTTCCAAATAAGAAGCTGTTGCTCAAAGGATTAAGTTGCAGTGGTGTGAAGGATTCCATCCAGGATAGTCTGACTCCGAGGTCAGACAGAATATGAGATGGCCACCCCTTCTCTTCTCTGTGCCGCATGGACCTCAGCAGTAACCTGGGAAGGTAACAGCACCCACCTTTTAGAGATACCTTGGGAATTCAACAGAAAGCACTTAATGCAATGTCTAGCACAGAATAAGCATAATAAATATTATTTTCTAATAATAGTAGTAATTGTAATGATGGTGCATCAGCAACCACTGACCCCATTCTACATTTGAAACTGCTGATTCTAAAAATACAAAGATGCTTAATCCAAGTTAATAGCTCCACCATCCAAAATATGTCCATTTCCACCTCTCTTCTGGGCTATTACCCTAATCAAGGCTTTCCATCATGTCCATGGCCCAGACCCTGGCCTACTGGCTACACAGCCCAGAGAAGATCCTGAGTAAATATTGCTTTTCTCGAAGTTTACTTTTGCATAATCATCTGTTTGATCTCTTTCTCTCTCTACACAGCCTCTGAGCTCCGAGAAGTCAGTAGCTAAGCCTGCTTCCATGCCCTGATAATTTCCAGTGTCCTACAGAAAGCCTAGCATAGAGTAAATGTTCAATTAATACTGATGATACTAACAATATTCATCATTTTAATAGCTATATTATAAATCCCAAAGTCCTTACCATCTACAAGAACCTTGATCCAATCTCCCACCACGACCTTCTCTTCTTAAGTCCCCCTAAAAGCTAGCTCTCCAGACACTCTGGTCTCCTTGTCCTCCCATGAATGCACTCAATGTGTTTTTACCCCAGGGCCTTTGCACATGCTGTACTCTCTCCCCAGAGCATTCTTTTCCCATGACTTGCTCTTTCCCTTTTTCATCTCTCTCTTCAGTTATCACAACTTGAGAGAAGACTTTGCTGACCACCTCATCACTTTCACCTCAGTTGTTTTCTCTTCTACTACTACCCTCTTTGTTCTTTATCACAGCACACAGATTATATTTTGTTTGTACACTGTCTCCTACCTTACAATGTACGTGCCAAGAGGATTTTCAACACAGATTCTGGAGCACCATATTTCAAGGTTTTTCAGCCTTGGCACTACTGATATTTGGGGCCAGAAAATTTTTTGTAGTGTGTGGGTTTTTTCCTTTCTTTCTTTTTTTCTTTTTTTTTTTTTTTTTTTTTTTTGAAGGGCAGGTGTGGCTGTCCTGTGCATTATAGGATGTTTAGCAGCATCTCTTTAGAGCACCTCTACTCTTTAGATGCTAATAGCACCCACCCCTTTCCAGTTGTGACAAACATTTCCAAATGCCTCCTTGAGGAGCAAAATTTCCCCCAGTCGAAAACCACTGCAACATCCCCATATCCTAGAAGAGAGTCTGCCACTATGATGGGGTAAAATCAACAGTTGATGAGCGGACCCACGAATAAACAGATGATTAAAGCGGGTAATGCTGCATCACGGTGCTTGCGGGGGACTTGGAATGTTTAACAGGGCACAACGAATTTATGATGCTCTACAAATGTCCAGGGATGCAATTTAATTGCAGGAAAGAACTTGCCTGAGCCCCCATGCTGTTTAATTTTGTTGTCCACTGCTCCAGCCTGTTTTCCCTAAAGACCTCTCACCGGGTGGCTTGAAGAACAAAGGCCAGCTTTGCTTGTTGCCATGGAAACTATAGCTGGCGTCGGAGACAGGAGCTGGCTGCGGAATTGCAGAGAGGCTGGGGCCGGGGCTGGAGTCCAGGCTCTGGAGGTAAGCGTGAGTGGGTTTGAAAATGTCCAAGCACACAGGCCACACATTATGAGTTCGGGGAAAGAACAAAATACGTTTGCCACCTCCGCTCCCACTCTCCACTCTTATTGTAAAGAATGTCTGCTCCTTGCCAGGCAAAAACCAGAACTGTTTGATTCTAGGGAGAATTGCATTCACCTAGTCCTCCTTGCTAGGTGAATTTTGGTGAGCGAAACTCAAAATATGAATCACGAAGCACTGTCGTAAATAGAGAAAGAAAATAATTTGGTTACTTGTAAAACAAGGAAAATAAAAGCAGGTAATGTGAGTGAGTGACAATGCTAGGGACTGAATTTGTGTCCCATCCACTAATTCATATTTTGTAGCCTGAAGCTCCGATATGATGGTGTTTGGAGGTGGGAGTCTTCAGCAGGTGATTAGGTTTAGATGAGGTCATGAGGATAGGGCTCCCATGTTGGATTACTGTTTGCTATGGTAGGAATGTCCCCTAAACTCATGTTGGAGTTCAATCCTCAACCTGGTATTTGAAAGGTGGGGCCTTTGAGAGGTGATTGGATCCTGAGGACTATGCTCTTGTGAATGAATGAATCCATTCGTGGGTTAATGGATAATGGTTTAATGGGTTATCAGGGAGTAGAGTGGGGCCTTCATAAGGAGACAAAGCACCTTAGCATGTGCCTGTGGGAGTCTGTAGAGAGTACTCACCAAGAAGGCCCTCACCAGATGTACCCAAAACTGTAAGAAATAAATTCCATTAAAAAAAAAATAGGGCCGGCCTGGTGGTGCACTGGATAGTGCGCCGCTTGGGAAGCGCGGTGGCACTCCCGCCCGAGGGTTCGGATCCCACATACAGACCGGTTCCCGCTCACTGGCTGAGCGAGGCGCGGGAGCGGCGCCGAGGGTTGCGGTCCCGTTGCCGGTCCCCGGTCCGGTACGGGGGCAACACTGAGGGTTGCGATCCGTTGCCGGACACGGAAAAAAACAAAAGACAAAAATAAATAAATAAATAAATAAATAAATAAATAAATTACCCAATTTCAAGTATTCTGTTATAGGCAATAAAACTGACTAATTCGGTGTCCTTATAAGAGGAGGAAGAACTAGAGATCTCTGTCTCTTCCCACCATGTGAGGATGCAGAGAGCAGGAGGGCATCTGCAAACCAGAAAGAGAGCCCTCATCAGGAACCAAATCAGCTGGCACCTTGATCTTGGACTTCCAGCCTCCAGAACAATGAGAGATAAATGTCTGTTTAAGCCACTCAGTCTATGGTATTTTGCTATATACAGCAACCTGCTATGGTTTTAACAATGGTGTCCTCTTCAAAATTCATGTTGAAATAATCCCCAATGCAACAGTTTTAAGAGGCGTGGCCTTTGGGAAGTGATTGGGTCATTAGGATTGGGCCATCATGAGTGGGATTAAGACCACCAAAAAGGAGGCTTCAGAAAAATAAATAAATAAATACATAAAAATTCATAATTGTAGATGAACTCTTCCTAATTTGTAGATAAGCCAAAATACTTTATTGTAATTTTGGGTTTATTTAATATACCTATAATAAAAATGAGAATTAAAAAAAACAAAAAAAAGGAGGCTTCACAGAGTTTGTCCCTCTTGTCCTTCCATCTCCTACCATGTGAGGACTCAGCAACAAGGTGCTATCTTGGAAGCAGCGAGCAGCTCTTGTCAGACACCAATGCCCACACCTTGACCTTGGACTTCCCAGCCTCCAGAACTATGAAAAAAAATTTCTGTTCTGTATAAATTACCCAGACTGTGGTAGTTTGCTGTTGAAGCACAAGTGGACTGAGACACAGCCCCAGCAGACTCAGACAAACAGTGACTGCCTGAGTGCTGAGTTGGACCAATGGCATTGTTCTGCAACTTGCTGTCTTTGCTTGTCATCATTTTTTGAGATTTATCCGTGTGTGTACTTGTTGCTCTCAGTCATCTATTTAAATGGCTACATAGTATTCCATTACTTGAACACAGCATGATCTACTCATCCGTTCTCCTGTTGATGGGATCATTATTTGGCCACAGAATTTTTGCTGTTATGCACAACATTAGATATCCCTGGTACCTGGAACAGCACCTGGCATAGAGCTGGAGCTCACTGCGTGTTTGTCAAATGGCTGGTGGTATAATGAACATTCTTGTACTTCTCTCCTTTGCCCAAATGTGGGAAACTTTGCTCAGGTGTACCTTCTAGGAATGAAATTCCTTGGTGGGAGGGAAGGCACAGATTCAAGTTTTCTGGATGGGGATAAATTGCTTTCTCAAGTTGTGATTTACTTGTTTTAAAAGGGAGGCTCCAGGAATGCAGCGGAAACCACCAATTTTGCTCTTCTCTGTGTTACCATCATTAAGCAGCATCACTAGATTGTGAAAAATAAATGAGTAAATAGATTATTTTTGGTCAATGTTGGGATACAAGTTTATGTGTAATTCTGTATCCTGGTTTATCTCGCTATTACAGTGTGCAAAAAAGAGTTAATATAGCAGGACTGCTTGCAAGGTTGACCCTTGGCTGGTGTCTTTTCCCTAGAACTTCTCCTAAATAAGTGTGACTCACTGTGCCTAGACTCTTCATGCAAATACTGTGGTTTATCCTAAACACCTACTTGCCTTCTGGAGTCTGAAATTTTGGAACATGCCAGGTAGCAGGTGCCTATGTGACCAGTTCACAGTAAGAACTCTGGGCAGTGAGTCTCTAATGAGTTCCTCAGTAGACAACATTTCACACTTGTCACAACTTTTTGCTGGAGAAATTAAGTGCATCTCATGTGACTCCACAAGGAGAGGGCTCTTGGAAGCCTTTGCCTGGTTTCTTCCAGACTTTGCTCCCATGTGCTTTTTCCTTTTGCTGATATTGCTTTACATCTGTTTTCTATAATAAACCATAGCAATGAGTGTGACTATATGCCGAGTCCTGTGAGCCCTTTTAGTGAGTCATGGAACTTGGGGATTCCTTGGAGACCCCAATACACCTGGCAGTAAGTATTTTTAAGAAATGCAAGTTGTTTTAGAAGAAAACACTTTTTTTTTATAAGGTGTTTGGTTTCTTTTTTTTATTGTGGTAAAATATATATAACATAAGATTTGCCATTTTAACCGTTTTTAAACATATAATTCCATAGAATGAATTACATTGACAGTGCTGTGTGACCATCACCTCTATTTCCAAAACTTTTGTCCTAAACATAAATTCTGTACCCATTAAGCAATAGCTTCCTATTATTCCTTCTCCCCCCGTTCCTGGTATTCTCTAATCTATTTCTGTCTCTGAAACATTTTTTTCTTTTTAAATTTTTTCTTAAGTGACCCATGATAATTGCATGTATTTGTGGAGTAGAATATGATATTTGTGTACATTTATAAAAAGAATGAAATCCTTCCATTTGCAGCAACATGGATGAGCTTGGAGAAAATCATGTTAAATGAAATAAGCTTGGCACAGAAAGAGAAATATCACATGTCCTCACTCATATGTGGAAGCTAAAAAAGTTGATCTCGGGCCGGCCCGGTGGCGCACTCGGTAGAGTGCGGCGCTTGGGAGTGTGGCGGCGCTCCCGCCGAGGGTTCGGATCCCATATAGAGACCGGTCCGCTCACTGGTTGAGCGCGGTGCGGGCGCGACACTCGGGCCGGCCCGGTGGCGCACTCGGTAGAGTGCGGCGCTTGGGAGTGTGGCGGCGCTCCCGCCGAGGGTTCGGATCCCATATAGAGACCGGTCCGCTCACTGGTTGAGCGCGGTGCGGGCGCAACACCGAGGGTTGCGATCCCGTTACCGGTCACGAAAAAAAGACAAAAAGGAAAAAAAAAAAAAGTTGATCTCCCAGAAGTAGAGAGTAGAATAGTGGCTACTAGTGATGAATAAGGAGACGGGGGAGAGGAAGGGGAGGGATAGGGAGACGGTGGTCGGTGGACACAAAACTGTAGCGAGATAGGAAGAATAAGATCTAGTGTCTTATAGCCATCTAGGAAGACTTAACAAATTATTGAATAACTTCAAGTAGCTAGTAGAGAGGATTTTGAATGTTACCAGCAAAAACGCTTTCTTCTTTTGACTGCAAGCCAGTCGTGCCTTATTTTAATTAGTCGCCTCATAAACTTCATGGCTGTGATGACCACAAAGCAGGCATCCGGGCTCCTGCAAACTCCAGAAGTGGAATTACCGGGTCAAAGGGCTAACATATTTTAAACTCTGATACACATTGCCCAAAACCCTGGACAGACAGGATGTATCACACACGTGACCCTCACAGGTACAAAGACGAGCCTGTTTCCCCAGCCTCTTTGCCAATGTCGTGTTATCGATATTTTCATCTTTGCCCACCTGATACAGCAGAAAATATGGTTCAGTTTGGTTTTGGCACCCAGTTTTTGGATCACAAGTAAGTTGAGAGCTCTATTAGTGTTGTCCAAATATGGGATTTTTTTTTCTTTGTGAATTCTCTTTCAAATACATTGTCTTGTTTTTTTCTATTTTGTGTTCCACTTTTTCAGTGACATAGATTCCTTTGACTATCAAATCTGTGGCAATGAATTTAACCTGTTGGGTTTGGGGGTATTTTTCCCCCCAACCTTTCTTAATTGTGGCTTTCGCCTGTACCTAAACATTTTTTTAAAATTTGTGATTGAGATTAAAAAATACATAACGTAAAATTTACCATCTTATCCATTTTTAAGTCTGCTGTTTAGTGGCATTGAGTATGTCCACAAAGTTGTAGAACCGTCACCACCATCCATCTCCAGAGCTCTTTTCATCTTCCCCAACTGAAACTTTGCAACCATTAAACAACAATTCCCTATTTCCCCCTGTCCAGCCCCTGACAACCACCATTCTACTTCCTGTCTCTATGAATTTGGCTACTCCAGGAACCTCACGTAAGTGTTTGTATTAGTCTGTTTTTGTTGCTTATAACAAAATACCCAAAACTGGGTAATTTATAAAGAAAAACAAAATTTATTGCTTACAATTTCTGAGGCTGAGGAGTCGTCCAAAGTCCATCTGGTGGTGGTGACAGTGACCCAGGGGTCTCACATTGCAAGATGGTGGAAGCAGAGAAAGCAGAGAGAGAAAAAGGCAGACTCTCCTCTTCTTTTAAAGCCCTCAGAAGCACACCCCTGACCACCATTTATAATCCATTCACTACTGCACGGTCCTACTACCAATCACCTCTTCAAGGGCCCACCTTACAATTACCATAATAGGATTTTCCACCCTCTTAACAGTCACAGTGAGGGTTAAGTTACTAATACATAAAACTTGGGGGACACAACTCAAGCTTCAGGAAGTTTTGGGGGACATAATTCAATCCACTACAGTGTTATCATACAGTATTTGTCCTTATGTGACTGGCTTATCTCACTTAGCATAATGTCCTCAAGGTTCATCTATGTTGTAAGATGTGTCAGCACTTCATTCCTTTTTAAGGCTGAATAATATTCCACTGTATGCATAGACCACGTTTTGTTTATTCATTCATTCATTCATTGATGAACACTTGGGTTGCTTCCATGTTTTAGCTATTGTGATTAACGCTGCTGTGAGCACCAGTGTACAAATATCTCTTCAAGACTCTACTTTCAATTCTTTTGGATCCATACCAGAAGCTCAACTGTGGGATTATATGATAGCTATTTTTTTTTTTTTTGTCTTTTTTCGTGTCCGGCAACGGGATCGCAACCCTCGGTGCTGCGCCCGCACCTCGCTCAGCCAGTGAGCGGGAACCGGTCTGTATGTGGGATCTGAACCCTCAGTGGGAGCGCTGGGGCACTGTATCAGTGCGCCACCGGGCTGGCCCCATGATAGCTATTTTTAATTTTACTGTTTTCCATGGTGGCTACATTATTTTACATTCCCACCAACAGTGCACAAAGGTTCCAATTTCTTCACATCTTCACCAATACTTGTTATTTTCTGTTTTTTTGACAGAAGCCATCCTAATGGGTGTGAGGTGATATCTCACTGTTTTTACATAGTCAGAGTTATGTATCTTTTCTTTCATGCTTATGTGCTTTTGTGACCTGTTCATGAGCTTTCCCTATTCATGATGATAGGAACATTTACACACAGAGTCTCATTTTGAGCTAAGAAAAGGAGACCACATACTCATAGAGAAAATGTGTTCTTCACTGAGGTCCTGGCTCCACTCGCTCATAGTGAATCTGAGCCAAACTTAAACTGAAAAGAGGGTTCATGTGTGAGAGAAGTTTCTCCCAGAATTTCATGGCCCCTTGAACGAAGCTCTAAGAATGCCGACATTCATCCCAAGTGCCAAATAAATCAACCTACCTCGGAATTTTTCCTGATTAATGATCTAAATGCCAGAGTGGAGTCCAAGCTCTATATAGATTGCCTTCTAACTCAGGAAGTGAATGGCTTTCTTGGAAACTGTAAAATGTGGTCAGTATTTTGGAGATGTTCATTCCCAAACCATAAACATATTTAATACCGGTTGTCTGTTTTGTAGATTAGATCCCTGGATCCACTTGCAAATGAGTTTCTCTCTACTTCTCCAGGGATATAAATCTTAACTCTAATTTTCTAATGGTTTTATTTCCTGTGCCAAGTGACTTTATTGAGGCCCCGAAAACCTATTTCCACAATTATGTGCTACATTGAATTAAAGAAAAAATCAATGAGAAAAATTGTAAAAAAAAATGAGATATATAATATATGTATAACAAATGATAGAATAAATGAGAATAATCTTTATGATTTTGTAAACTTACTTTATGTATGTGTATTTGTAAATGTACCCACAGAAACATATTGAAAAAGAATCATTCTCTTTCTCTCTTTCTTTCTTTCCCTCCCTCCCTCCCTCCCTCCCTCCCTTCCTTTTCTTTCTTTT
>NW_007727567.1:138486-169778 GCF_000696425.1 Galeopterus variegatus
CTTCCTTTTCTCTCTCTCTCTCTCTCTCTTTGTTTTCAACTGGTGTCCATATTTTGCAAGCACAGCTTCACCACAAGCCTCAATACATCCACACTCTAGCTCAGTTGCTGCCCCTAAGTCCCTCCTATGTAGAAATTCTAGCACTTCAACAGCTTGCAAATCCTGAAAAGAATATGAATCTTTATACAAAACACAAAAGAGATTCCTGGAGGTGCTTTAGGTGAGGGGCTATCTTTTGTGTAGACAACTGATGAGAGTCAAGTATGGTGGAGGCAGGAATCCAGGAGAGAAAGATGCAGGTAGCAAAGGGGGAGAGAAGGAAGCTGATTCAGGAGCCACCCGGGAGATATAACTGACATTTGTTGGAGGCCAGATGCCCACAGTGTGGGGAGAGAAAAGTCAGTGATATTCCAGGATTCTGTCTCAGGAAACTTGGTGGTAGGGGCTTCTTTCCTTGAGAAGAGAAATACTTAAATATGTATTGGATGTTGATTTTCTAGGAAGAACCTCTTATAAAGGGTTTAAAAAAAACCCGTCAAAACTACAGCCTTCTTCTGGGAAAAAAAGAATAGTTTCCAATATTTCACTGTTCCACAGAAAGACAGAACAAACAGCCTTGCACACTAAGCGGGCTCTGTGTCTATGTCATCTTTCGGGGGTGGGGGGAGATGTGATGTAGAATTATTGGGCCAAAGGGAATAAAAAGTTTAAAGACTAGTTTCCAATATTTCACTGTTCCACAGAAAGACAGAACAAACAGCCTTGCACACTAAGCGGGCTCTGTGTCTATGTCATCTTTTGGGGGTGGGGGGAGATGTGATGTAGAATTATTGGGCCAAAGGGAATAAAAAGTTTAAAGACTTTTAATCTAGAATACCAGTTTTTATTCCATATTCAGACATCCTGGATATAATCACTATTTTCATTTTTCTGTGTATCCTCCTGGTCTTTTAAATATAAAAAATGTACATGAAGTTGGGATTATGCTCTATTTCAGGGGTTGGAAAACTATGCCAACCAGAGTACTAAGAATGGTTTTCCATTTTAAAGGGATTATTAAGAGAAGGAGAGGAAGAGGACAGGGAGGAAAGGGAGGAGGAAGAGGAGGAAAAAGAAGGAAGACAGGGAGTATCCTCTATTATATATTTTACTTATAAACCAGTAAATGTAAGTGTCTCCCTGAGTTCTGTGAGCCGTTCTAGCAAATTAGCCATACTCTAGGAGGGGGTGGTGAGAACCCCAATTTATAGCCAGTTGGTCAGAAGTATAGGTGACAACCTACTATTAGTGATTGGTGTCTGAGGTGGGGACGGTCTTGTGGGACTGAGCCCTCAACCTGTGGAATCCGATGCTATCTCCAGGTAGGCGGTGACAGAGTTGAGTTAAATGATAGGACATCCAATTGGTGTCTGCTGGAGAATTGCTTGACTTGTGGAGAAAACCCCCCACACATCTGGTGTCAGAAGCATGTTGTGTTGAGTGGTGTGTGAGAGTAGAGAGAAAAAATAGTTTGTAAGCAGTAAACAAGTAACAATTCAAAACGGCATCAGATAGTGATTAATATTTTGAAGGAAGTAGAGGCATGAGATGAAATTCAGAGTAACTCCCTGAATTGTGGAGGGGTGAGGTGGTGGGGGTTGTAGCTCTTTTCACTAAAAAGTTCAAGGAAGGCCTGAGAAGGAGACAGCTGATCAAGTTCTTAAGAAAAACAGCCAGCTATGGGATGGACTAAGAAAAGTTAGTTCAAGCAGAGATATCTGCAAGTGCAAAGGTCCTGGGGCAGGTATGAGCATTATGTATACATGGAACAGAAGGAAGGGCAGATAGTGGAATGTGGTAGCCAAGGGGAGCGGGTGGGAGATGAAGTTGGAAGCAGCAGCATGACCAGATCATGGAGGGATTTATTGTCCATGGTATAGGATATCAAAAAGTGCAATGGGAAGCTACTGAGATTTGAACAAGGGATTCACAGTGCATGATTTATATTGGGTTTTTAATAGGTCACCCTGGCTTCTGTGTGGAGGTGATAGAGGAAAGATGTGATGGATTAGAACTAAGCAAATTTATCTCCAGTGCCTCCATATTTAACCACAAGCTAAGTGGCCTCCCGTCCTCCTCCCTGTGCCTCAGGTAACTCATCTGTAAAACCAGGAGAGGGTACCATGCCCCTGTCCTCCCCATCATAAAGGTCATGATTGACACTCCTGTGACAAAAGAGAGGCTAACAAGAGAAAAGAATGACAAATTTATTTAATCTAAGTTTCACGTGACAAAGGAGGTTTCTAAAATGAAGACTCAAAAACTCATGGAAAACTGTCCATTTTTCACACTTAACATTTGGTAAGAGTGGAGAGCAGTGTAGAAATGTGATTGGACATAAAGGGTATGACTTAATGGTAAAAGACAGAGTGGGGAAACCCAGCAAGGCCTGTCTTTCAGACTCTTCTTGTCCTCTCTGTATGGCATTCCTTCCTTCCAGGTATAGGGCAGGAACCCTCTGGAATGAGGGTCTTATGACCTAGTATCAGACAAGGTAGGTCAGAGAATTTTTTATGACCAGCTCCTACACAGAAAAGCAGAGGAAGGTTAGAGCAGTAGTTCCAGGTGCCATGGCTAGCTTTGGGGAAAAAGGATTCTAGTTTCTATGACCTGCCTTAGGGAAGAAGAATTCTGGTTTCTGTGACTTGCTTTGGGGAGAATGAGGTGTGAGAGACAGGAGGGTAGAAGTTTAGAAAGACCTTGGTTCTCAGGATGCTTCTGAAGGCTTCCAGTGTCCTTTAGTTTAAAGTATTCAGCATGCGAAAGCACCATACTTTGGGGTTTTTTGAGCCCCAACACTAGCATGTAATAATCAACCATTTGGATTAAATATATTGTACCATTATTACTATCATTACTGTCACCACCTTTGATCCCTTCCCAGGTTTGGTATTGACAATCCTAAACATAATGCACCCATCCAAAATCCATCCCAAATGCCCTTTTCAAGATGGTCACCCTAACTCATACGACCATTTCACCCTTGTTTCTTTCACTTCTGGATGTCTGGCGTCCAGCACTGTGGCCACACTGCCCAGAGTGGTCACTGAGCAAATATTTGTCCTCCCGAAGTTCCTTTTGTGTGAGGTAATTGGCTTGATTTCTCTCCCAACCAGTGGACTCTGCAACACTTGCATGCTTCTATCCTCGAGTCATTCTGTGGCACAGAACGCAGTACACATGAGGCACACAATTAATGCAAATAACATGGTCTCTATAAAGGATTACAATGGCTCATTAATAAAATCCAAAATGTTTCCCACAAGTTACAAGGCCTCTGCTGACCTGACCTTCCTCCCTTGCTGACTTTAGCTTGTACCTTTTGTTAGCTCACGCTGTGCCAGGGCCATGGCTTCCCTTTGGATGTCCCAACAAGGTCCCACCTCCAAGCTTTTACCCTTGCTGGTTCAACCGCCTGGAATACTGTTCCCTCATCATTTGTTCCTTCCCTTCCCTTGTACAGTCAGCCCTCCGGTTCTGCTGGTTCGGCATCCGGGGATTCAACCAACCACTGACAGAAAATATTTGGGAAAAAAAAACATAACAATAAAAAAATACAATTAAAAAAACCAATATGGTATAACAACTATTTACATAGCATTTACATTGAATTAGGTATTATAAGTAAACAAGAAGTGATTTAAAGTACATGGCAGGATGTGCATAGGTTGTATATGCAAATACTATGCCATTTTATGTAAGAGACTTGAGCATTCCAGATTTTAGTATCTGTGGGGGGTCCTGGAACCAATTCCCCCCTATACTGAGGGACAGCTGTTCTTCTGTTCAATTTTCATTACCTCCTAGAAGCCCTCCTGGATTCCGTAGCTAAAATAGCCTTCCCCAATCATTCGCTATCTTGTTACCCTGATTTATTTTTCTTTATCACCCTTATCATGACATGATGTTATGTTACTCTGTTCACGATCTATAATTTCCACTAAATGAAAACTCCAAGAAGGCGGAGAATTTTGTCTGTGTAATTTCTATTGCATCCCACCCTCTAGTCTGGTACCTTGCCCCAAGCAAGCCCTTGGTATGTATCAGTTGTGTGATTAATGCATGTTTCAGATGGACAAATATCTGGGATATCAAAGTCTCAGAGCTGAAACCACCTGTTTTTCCCACCATTGGATCTCTGGCTTCAGTAACAGTGTCATGTACCCAGTGGAGCTCAGTTGATATGTTGTATGAATCAATGAGTGTAGAAAAGCTGAAACTAATATCACTGGCTTCTGCAGCAGGTTTTGTTTTCTTCTAAGGTGACCTCATCTCAGTATGTACATGACTGTGCACAAAATGTGTGTCCAACCCAGTGACGGGGGAGGAGGGGCTGCAGGTGTGAGCCCCTCACCAGGCCCTTTCCTCCCCACCCTTCCCCCTGACCTCCAGGCAGCCTTGGTCTTTCTGGAGCAGGGGGCACTTGTCATCTGTTTTCGTCAAGAGCTGTCACCTGATGTACATGGCAGAGGCAGGCTCAGGCTGTTGCCATGGAAACCATAGCTGGAGTGTCAAAGGAGAAGGGAGGGGGCTGAAGAACAGACAGCAAAAACCCAGGAGGCTGGAAATTTCCAGTTCTGAAGTTAGGACTGTGTTGAGATCAAAATGCCCGGCTAGTGCTAAGTTGGTGCCTCCTAAAAGTTTGTTAAGAAAATGAATGGCTCTGTTCTCCCTCCCCAAGTCTATATGAACCAAGAGAATTTTCTCCTTATTGCTGTGCATTCCAGGGGGAACCACACACATTCAGTCCACCTTATTAGGTGAGTTCTGTTTGTTGAATTCAGAATAACGCCAACTGGAAGGGTGAACGACAAGAAAGGAGAGATCAAAAATTTTAAATAAAATTATCATATATTTTAGCAATTCCACTTCTGGGAATTGAAAGCCGAGTCTCAAAGAGGTATGTGTGCACTCATGCTCATAGCAACAATATTCAAAATAGCTAAAACACAGAATAAACAAAATATGGTCCATCCACACAGTGGAACATTATTCAGCCTTGAAAAGAAAGGAAACTTTGACACATGCTACAAATGGGATGAACCTTGACATTATGCTAAGTGAAATAAGCCAGACACAAAAAGATAATTACTGCATGATTCCACTTATATGAGGTACCTAGAGTAGTCAGATTCATAGAGACGGAAAGCAGAATGGTGGTTGCCAGGGGCTGGGGCAGGACAGAATGAGAGGCTGGTTAATGAGCACAGAGCTTCAGCTGGGGAAGATGAAAAGAGTTCTGGAGATGGACGTAGTGATGATGGTACAACAGTCTGAATGTCCTTGATGCCACTGAACAGTACATTTAAAAATGGTGTTGCCAGGGGCTGGGGCAGGACAGAATGAGAGGCTGGTTAATGAGCACAGAGCTTCAGCTGGGGAAGATGAAAAGAGTTCTGGAGATGGACGTGGTGATGATGGTACAACAGTCTGAATGTCCTTGATGCCACTGAACAGTACATTTAAAAATGGTTAAGTTGGCAAATTCTGTGTTATATGTATTTTACCACAATAAAAAATTTTTTTTAAAAAGAGAAGAGATGGGCTGGCCCGGTGGCGCACTGCTACAGTGCGCCGCTTGGGAGCGTGGCGGCGCTCCCGCCGAGGGTTCAGATCCCACATACAGACTGGCTGCTCACTGGCTGAGCGAAGTGCGGGTGCAACACCGAGGGTTGCGATTCCGTTGCCGGTCATGAAAAAAGACAAAAAGGGAAAAAAAAATAAAAAAAAAAGAGAAGAGAGAAATAATTGAGGACAATTGTGAGGGCAACAAAAAACATTAAACAGGGAGCTGAGGGAGGGACCAGATGGGGCTGTTACACTGACTGATCATTCTGCAACTTGTCCCCCCACCCCATACTCTTCTTGCTGCTTTTAAACTATTCACTGCTGGCCAGTTAGTTCAGTTGGTTGGAGCACAGCCTTATAACACTAAGGTCCATGGGTTCAGATCCCTGCATACTGGCCAGCCAGCCACAAAAATAAATCAATAAACTACTCATGAAAATATCTCAATTTATTTACCCTTTCTCTTGATTGTGAACATTTGTATATACCGCCTTTTAAAGAAATTATTATTACAAGCAACATGAGATATCCCTAGAGCCCAGAACAGTGCCTAGTACATAGTTTGGGCTCAATAGATAATTTACCAAGTGAATGAATGTCACAGTGAACATTCTTGAACTTGTCTCTTTGCCACATGTGTGAGAGTTTCTCTAGGTCACAAATCTCAAGCTGGAATTTCTGGGTGACAGGGGAACACACATAGTCAGCTTTCTTAGATATTGTCAAATATGCTCTCCTAGATGGTCTTGTACTTATACTCTCTCTTTTTCACTCACTAAAATGGACATGCTATACAATAAACATTGTCTCTTTTTCATCTCCACAGTATCCTCAGTCCCTGATGGAGTGTATGGCACATAGTAGGTACTCAGTGGACGTTTCTAAAAGGTAAATAAATAAGTACATGGATTATATTTGCTCAGATTTGGATAATGATGCATATTCAGGTTTTTAGACCAGCTTTTGTTTATTTAACGTGCATCACAGTATTAACTATCCTTCGAAACACAGTTTCTTTATCCAACAAGGAGTCTGTCTTTGGACTGTAAAGTTCTGCAGCAATAGAGTGCTTCACATCCCAAGCACACTTTTTTTTTTTTTAAAAAGATGACCAGTAAGGGGATCTCAACCCTTGGCTTGGTGTTGTCAGCACCACGCTCACCCAGCGAGCCACAGGCCGGCCCTCCAAGTACACATTCAGTGAACTTTTCAATTGATCATTTCCTCAGCGAGGCTGCCGTGACCATATTTTTGTGAATGCCTATAGTGGGTAGATTCCCAGAAGTGGATTTGCTGGGTCAAAGGGCATGCACATGTTAAACATTAATGATCACTGTCAAAAGAATTGACAGATAGGTCATAGCAATGCACAGTCTCACCACCAGCCTGTGAAGACAATTATTTTCCACACAAATGCCAACTCCGCTTGTCTATATTTTCATCTGACATCGGGAAACATGACTTACCAGTTTGATTTTTATGTTCATTTTTTGGAATACAAGAAAGGTTGGAACATGATTTTCCACTTTTTGAACATTTCAATTGTATCTTTTAAGGCTTTTCTGTTCATGTTACCCCTTTTATGGATTTTGAAGTTCATTATACCCTCATATTTTTAATTCATTTCTTACAAATACAGTTCACATACAAAAGATATGATTTCTTTGATTCTTATTAGGTTGCAAATAGTTTTACCTATTTTATCACTTTATTCTGGTTTAGATTTTTGTTTTTCTTTTATACCTACTATTTCAGCTCTATGGAGTCAAATGAATTCATCTGTTTCTTTTTATGGTTGTAAGTTTATAAGAGTTGTGTTTACTGAGCCTTTCTCCACCCAAATAAAAAAGAATATTCCCCCAAGTTTTCTGGTGGTGAGGAAAAAATTGAAGGCCACCAGCTTCTGATGTTACCCTTCCTCCTCTCCTTCCTTCTACTCAGACAAAGTCTAAGCCTTCCAGCTGGACCACAGTACCAGTGCTAATGGAGAAATTTGGACCAGAAAAGGTTTGAATGGGACAGATACTGCCAACAGGAAACCCCTGATCTTTGAGAAGCAGCAGCTAAAATGTCAATATCTAGACCAGCAGACAAAGAAAACTTCAGCTCAAAGATGCACCGTGGGATGTTCCCTGAGAGCCCAAGGTACATAGAGGGAACAATTGTCTCAGAAACAGCATAATACGGCCAAGTATTTGGGGACGTTTATTTTCAAACCATACAAAACAGTTTAAAAATATCTACTACTGGCTGCTCTTTGCAAATTCTGCTGCTATCCACATCTGTGAATCACGTTGTTAATCATTTTTTACTAAATTTGGGGGGTGACTCTTGCCACCTTTTTGTCTATGCACTGGTCTGGTCTCCTGTTCTGAAGGCCTGGCACGCAGCAAATATTTATGTGTATGAAAAATCATCCCTCAGTATCAGGGCAGGCTGAGTCCAGGACCTCCCATGGATACCAAAAACCCACAAATGCTCAAGTCCCTGAGGGGGACACAATTCAATCTACAGCAGAGGGATTGGAGTTCCTGGCATTGACTTATGGGATTTGCTTATGATTGGAAACTCCCAGGGTCCTGGTCAAATTAGCATTTGCAAAAGGTCAAATGGAGCCAAGGAGACCTTAGGGAAGGTTACTCCTATTATCTGGTGCCCTTAATAGTTTTTTAAAAATTGAATACTTACCCCTAATATAAGTTTATATATTCATTTGTAAATTGTGTATATATTACAGTCAAATATTAGGTATACCTCCACAGGATAGAATAAATAGCAGTTAGTTCTCATATTTTCTTTTCTCATCAGCTAAAATGGGGGACCATGGATCTAGGTGAAGCATGCTAGGGTTGAGGGCTCTGGGTCAGGCAGTAGAGTTGGAGAAAACAACTTTTTCTTTCTCTCTTTTTCTCACTCTTTCTTTCTGTTTTCCTTTTTTTCCTTCCTCCCTTCCTTCCTTCCCTCCTTCTTTTCTTTCTTCCTTCCTTCTTCCTGACAGATGATGTAAGAAATTTGGAAATTTGGTGAGTTGGAAGTTCGAAAATAAGTCTGGTTTGGTATTTTTTTTTTTCCTTTTTGTCTTTTTTCGTGACCGGCAACGGGATCGCAACCCTCGGTGTTGCGCCTGCACCGCGCTCAACCAGTGAGTGGACCGGTCTCTATATGGGATCCGAACCCTCGGCGGGAGTGCCGCTGCGCTCCCAAGCACCACACTCTACCGAGTGCGCCACCGGGCCGGCCCCTGGTTTGGTATTTGAATGGAGTGGAGGAGAGATGTCTGGGCTGGGGAGAGAACTTTGGATATCACCAGGATGCAGATGGACACTCTACCGAGTGCGCCACCGGGCCGGCCCCTGGTTTGGTATTTGAATGGAGTGGAGGAGAGATGTCTGGGCTGGGGAGAGAACTTTGGATATCACCAGGATGCAGATGGTGAGTGAGGTAGGGACTTATATCTCAGGCACCAGAAAAACTCAGGAATCAAAATAAATAATATTTCAAAGCAACATTTTCTTGAAAATTAAATTAGGGCAAAAATCCATGATGACTAAAATAGCAAAATTTTTAAATAAAGGCATTATCAGTGTAATGCATTTTTTTCTTTTGCCTCAGGCCCCATTATGGCTCCACATGGCTCTGTGACTGATCCTGTCTTCATTTAAAATTTTGTTGTTTTATTCACTTAAAATTTTGTTATTTTATTTGTCATAGATTTGTTGCATTCAATTTTGTTTTTTAAAATATTGCACTAAAATATCATTTATCTTGATTCTTGTGTTTTGTTTTGTTTCATTGATGCCTCCTTAAATTTTGCACCCAGGAAGAGTGTCTCATTTGCCTGACCCTAGTTCTGGCCCTGACTGGAAAGAATGGTCCAGGGGAAGTAAGGAGAGAAAGGCAAAGGTCCTGAGACCGAGTCTAGAATAAATCAACATTAAAGTCTTTCCCTGAGTTCCTAAAACTCAACAACAGAAAAACAAACAACCCAAAGGTCTTGAATAGACATTTTTCAAAAAAGACACATAAAATGGCCAAGAACCACATGAAAAGATGCTCAACATCACTCATCACTGGCGAAATAAAAATGAAAAGGGTATATATCCAAAGGAAATAAAATTAGTCTATGGAAGAGATGTCTGCACTTTGATGTTCATTGCAGCATTATTCACAATAGCCAAGATAAAGAATTAACCTAAGTGTCCATCAACAAATGAATGGATAAAGAGAATGTGGTATATATATACACAATGGAATTCTTTTCAGCCTTAAAAAAAAAAAAAAGGAAATCCTGCCTTCTTCAACCACATGGATGAACCTGGAGGACATTATGTTAAATGAAATAAGCCAGGCACAGAGAGACAAATACCACATGATCTCATTTATATAAGAAATCTGAAAAAGTACTTAGTCCTTAAATCTAATCTGCTTCAAATTCACAGAAGCAGAGAGTAGAAGGGTGGTTGCCAGGGCATGGGAGGTGGGGAAATGAGGAAATGTTGGTCAAAAGATACAAACTTTCTGTGATAAGATGAATAAGTTCAGGGGACCTGATGTACAGTATGGTGATTATAGCTAATAGTAATGTACCAAATATTTGAAATTTGCTAAGACAGTAGATCTTTGTATTCTCACTACAAAAATACCCCCCAAAAACAAAAAAACAAAACCCACTGGTAACTTTGTGAGGTGAAGGATGTGCTAGTTAGCTTGATTGTGATAATTATTTCATACGTATATCAAAACATCACATGGTGCACTTTAAACACACACAACTTTTGTCAATTATACCTCAATAGAGCTGGGGTTGAGGGGAGGACCCACAATGAGCTATCTCCTCACATCTATTAAGATGACTACTATCAAAACAAAAGGAAAAAAGAAAGAAAATGACAAGTGTGGCAAGGATGTGAAAACATTGGAACTCTTGTGCACTGCTGGGAATCGAAAATGGTGAAGCTGCTGTGGAAAATGGTATGAGGGGGTCCCTGAAAAATTAAAAATAGAATTATCATATGATCCTGCCATTCTGCTTCTGAGTATATACCAAAATGAACTGAAAGCAGAAACACGAAGAGATATTTGTATAGCCATGTTCACAGCAGCATTATTCACAATAGTCAGAGTGAAAGAAACCCATGTGTCCATCAATAGATGAATGAATAAACAAAATGCGGTCTGCTCATACAATAGAATACTATTCAGCCTTAAAAAGAAAGGAAATTCTGACACATGCTACAACATAGATAAACCTTGGGGACATTATGTTAAGTAGAATAAGCCAGTTACAGAAAAACAAGTACTTCATGATTCCCTTTGTCAAAATCATAGAAGCAGAAAGTAGAAGGTTGGTTTCCAGAGGCAGGTGGTGGGGGAGAGGGCAGGGTGGAGGTATTGTTTAATGGATATAGAGTTTCAGTTTTGCAAGATGAAAAGAGTTCTGGAGATGGATGGTGGTGATGGTTGCACAACAATGTAAATATATTTAATGGCACTTAAAAACTATACGCTTAAAAATGATTAAGATGGTAACTTTTATGTTATGTTGTTTTACCACAATTAAAAATAAAAAGTCTTTCCTTACACCCTTCAGGGAACCATTAACCAAGCCAACAGGAGTTGACCATCGGTGTGGACTCCAGTTGGGCGCATTCCTTCTTCCTCTTCATTTATCACCCACCAGTTTCCCAAGTGAGGAGCCAACACTGGCATCTTTAGAATCTGGTCTAAAATGACATTGACCCAGAAAGAGAAGAGTCAATGTGTCTTTGTCTGGGATATTCAACATGCAACCAACTACCCTTCCATCCAAGAGAAGAAACCTGATGCTATGACATCACGTTAAATAACTTTGAAGGTGCCAGAATCCCAATTTTGAGATAGACAAAATCCACTTATTTGTTCCCTATTCATGTTCACAATGATTGTTAAGATCCTACTCTGTGTCAATCTTCTGCTAGGCACCATGGATTTAGGAGAAAACAAAAATATATATTGGTTTATCATTTCTCTCCTCCACTAGACTACAAGCTCCTTGAGGTGACACAGATTATCTACTTGATCAAAATTTAGACTGCCCACCCTTGGTATCTGATCACTCTCAATATCCAATCAGGTTCATCATTCACATTATCCCCCAAGTGATGTCTGGCCTGTCTTCAGCAAGAATCTTGTTAGGTTTGTTTAGCTAGAATCTCCCTTACCCCTGATGTTTCCTCTCAGTAGTTTTCCATCTACTGACCCTCACCCTGCCCCTTGGCTATAAATTTCAACTTGACCATGCTGTACTCAGAGTTGAGCCAAATCTCTCTCCCCAACTGCAAGACTCCATTGCCGTGGTTCCCATATCTATTGTGATCGTCCTAAATAAAGTCTTCCTTACAGTGCTTTAACAAGTACCACTGAATAATTGTTTCTTTAACAGAGGGCAGGAAGTTTGATTTTCTTTCTGATGTATCGCCTATGCCTAGCTTGACCCCTGGCATGCAGTGGGCCATCTGTAAACTTTTGCTGAATATATTTTAAAAACTTTTTCGAAGGAACAAATGTTTCTCTCAGAACAAAGAATATGCCTTTTTGTTCATTTGTTTGTTGTTTTCTTTCTTATATTACCAGTTTCAAGAACAATCAATCCATGTTTGTTGAATAAATAAATGAACAAGGAGAAGAAAAGATAATACTGATGTCACCAGTACTTAAATGTGTGATTTCCAACAGGGACTGGGGAGACCCTCACAGCCAATTTTGTGATCTTTTGCAAAGCTCCCATTCCAAGATTTGTTTTAAGGGACACAGACATTCTACACAAACCACTGCGGTAGGTCCACTCGTTTAAGCCTTCCATGCTCCCCCAGCCCCCCAGTGGCTCTGATTTGTTTTCCTTCAAGAGCAATTACCTGTACAATAGCAACAGAGGCAGGCTCAGGCTGTTGCCATGGAAACAGCAGCTGGAACAGGGGACTGGGAGGGCTGAAAAAGGGAGCCGCTGAGACTGGAATTTTCCAGGCTTTGATAGAATATGTGGGAAAAGGAGAAGAGGGCAGCTTCAAAATTCCAGACAAGCACAACTTAGGTGCATGATAAATGTTTGTTAAGGGCCGGCCCATGGCTCACTTGGGAGAGCGTGGTGCTGACAACACCAAGTCAAGGGTTAAGATCCCCTTACTGGTCATCTTTTAAAAAAAATTAAAAATAAAATAAAATAAATGTTTGTTAAAAGAATGAATGACTTCATTCATTTTTCCACACACACACACCCCACCCCCCACCCCAGTCTACAGATGTCTTAAGAAATTTTTCTCCTCTTGAGCTTGAAAACTGCATCATAATTTGATGGCAAACCACAACTGGATTCATTCAGGGCTTCTTATGAATTGCATTGTTACAGAAACTCAACATAATAACACAAAGCTGTAAACTCGTAGAGAAATTCCTGCAGTGATTAAGTGCAATGGGGTGGGGTGGGGTGTTCTATTAATGCAACTTGCTCTCATCAATTGAGATATACCTAAATGGACACATGCAACTCTTATTTTTTAATCTGCTACATTGCAGTCCACTGTGTGAACATATCACAATTTATTTATGCATTTTCTCATCAATAGACATTTATGTTATGTTTAAGTTATTTCTCTTTCCTTTTTTTTTTTCACTACAAAGAATATGAATAGCCCTATCCCAGAACAGTGCCTGGTACATAGTTGACATTCAATGGATAAGTGTTGAGTGAACAAATATTGCAATGAGCATTGTTATACAGACAAACTTGTGATGGTCCATCTTACAATATTTTTGAGGTAGGATGGTTTTATGGGGACGTAGCCCCATCATAAGTACTGGAGTTCTTGTGGGAATTGGGGTGGGGGGGTCATTCCTCCAGAGCATATATCCAGGAGGGAAACTGCTGGGCTAGAGAGCAGGTTCCTTAACTTCAACATGATTGACATTTTGGGTGGATTACTCTTTGTTGTAGGGGAGGGCTACATTTGTGCATTGCAGGATGTTTTCCAGCTTCCTTGGTCTGTACCCACCAGATGCTGGTAGCATCCCGCCCACCCCCACATACAATTGTGACAATCAAAAATGTCTCTAAGCATTGCCAAATATCCCAAATATCCCCTGAAGTGGGAGAGGCAAAATCATTCCCCACTTGAGAACCACTGATTATAGCTTTTCTAGATAATGCCAAATTGCTCTTCTATTTCTTTTGTACATGTTTTCCATGGGCTACTTCTACTAATATGAAGTGCCTCCTTGGAAGGGAACTTACCTGTTGTTCTGTTGGAATAAACTCTGTTAACATGTTCTTTAGTTTTAATGAAGACCCAGTTCCCTCATAGGGAATTACTCTGTCAAAGGGTATGCAAACTTATTGCTAAAATATGTATCAGAAATATTGCACCAACCTACACATTCACCACCAGCCTGCAAATAAACCCATTTGGGGTTCTTATGGCCTTTTCCTCTCCATATACTATTTTTCTCTTTCTTTTTTCCTTTTTTTTTTTTTGTTTGAATGGTAGAAAGTGACATATCATTTTGATTTTTTTTTTTCTTTTTGTGACCAGTAAGGGGACTGTAACCCTTGGCTAGGTGTCGCCCGCACTGCGCTCAGCCAGTGAGCACACCGGCCATCCCTGTATAGGATCTGAACCCGTGGCCTCAGCTCTCCCAGCGCCGCACTCTCCCGAGTGAGCCACAGGGTCGGCCCATATCATTTTGATTTTTGATATCGAGTTTGTTAGACTGTAAGTAAAGTAAGATATCTTTTCCTCTTTCTTAAAAATTTGGTTTTTCTCTTTTATTAGCAGCTTGTTCCCATTCTTTGCTTACTCTTCTCTTTTCATCTTCAACTTTTGTCTTTTTGACCTTTTTTCACTCTTTGTATATTAATCTCATAATCTTTAACTCTGCTGCATCTGTTTTTGCCAGTTTCTCTCTCCAACTTTTTTTTTCCCCCCTGGTGGTATGTTTTCCCCAGTTTCTACATTTTCAATATGTATGGAGTCAGACTAATCAATCTTTCTTTTACGTGTGTTGGTGCTGGCTGTGTTTTGTAGGGAGATGCTTCACACAGCATGATTATTAAAGTATTCACCTTTTTTGCCTTGTGGTGAGCAGACAGTGCCTGGCTCTAGTGGCTACAGAAGGATTTAGGGTCCAACATGAATAGACAAGAGGGTTCAGATGGTTAATATTTAGTGGTTATTCAAGGCATAGACAGGAAGCAGCCAAAGACTGTGCCTTGGGCAGCCAAATGGCAGCAAATGAGTTTGCACATATGCAACTAGCAAGTCCTGACCTGAGACGGAGGTCATGTTGAAATGTTTCTCAAAGGTCAGGAACTGTCCAGTGGGAGAAAATCCAAGTGTGTCCACATGTTAGAAAGAGAAAATACAATGCCTACCAGGAGGAAAGACCAGCCCAGACAAAGCAGGGCTGAGATGAGAGTGGAAAATAATCTCCTTCCCTTCATCTCCTAGCTCCTGTCTTGGGAAGGGCAGGTTCCAATGACTTTGCTGCTCAAAGGATGGGACAGGTACCAGTGCCATGGGCATCACCAATAGGGTGACCAACCATTCCAGTTTGCCTTGGACAGAGGGACTTCCTGGGACCCTGCTTAAATTGAGAACATCCCAGGTAGACTAGCAAAGTCAGTCACTCTCACCACCTGAGAGCTTTTCAGAAATGCAGAATAATGGGCACCATTCCACACTTAGTAAGTCAAATCCCCAGGCAAGTCGAGTGCACATTAAAAATTGAGAAGCATTACTTTAGGAGGGAGAGCTGAGAAGAAGAGAGGGGACTGGTGGGAACGAGCCTTATCGGGCTGCATCCTGCCTCACCACTCAGCTATCTATCCTAGAACCTCCGTCCTCACTACCCAGAGGGACATGAGGCTGTCCATCCCTTTCCTGGGTGTATTAACCATGCCTTTTTAAAAATTTCTATATTCTGATGCTTTCACATCTTCCTAGAGATAGTAAAAAGCTCACCTGAGAGCATGTCTTTCCTACTCAAACAAACCAATCCAGGTCCCACACCCCAGATACCTCCTCTATTGAGCTCTCACATTCTGGGCCACTACCCACCTGCCCTCATCACCCCAGGGCCAGCTACCAGACAACTAGGCACAGCCCCTGTATTGGTCCATTTCTGCTGCTTATAAATTCATGAAACTGGGTAATTTGTAAAGAAATGGTATTTATTGCTTATAGTTTTGGAGGCTGGGAAGTCTAAAGACCAGGGAACACATCTGGTGAGGGCCTCATTTGGTGGTGACTTCAGTGATGCAGGGTATCACATTATGAGATGACAGATGGCTTGAGCAGAGAAAGAGAGAGAGCTTCTCACACACTGTCCTTTTAAAGCCATCAGAACCATGCCCATGACCACCATTGAACCATCAATAGATTGATTTGCTCACTAGGGCATGGTCCTCACAATCTAATCACTTCTTCAAGGCCCCACCTTTCAATTAACATAATAATATTCCCCATTCTCCCAACACTGTCACAGTGGGATCAAGCTTCAATGAGTTTGGGGGGAATCCATGGCAGCCCCTATGCCTCAGAGTCCACTCAAATTATTTAAACTACCAATTCTAAGCCCACTTTACACTGCCTTGCCTGTTCCTTCCTGCAGAAATCACAGTAAAGGATCTTGCCCACATTTTCTCCTCCTCCTGACCAGCCCTGGTGTTTCCCCATGTGGTCTTGCATGGTGTGGTGTGCCCCCTCATCTTGATATCTGTGAGTAACAAAAGTACTTTTTCCATGGCAATTGTCTCCTAATCTGTGGGCCTTGCCATACCTAAATAATAATAAAACCTATATTTTAAGAGGGGCTAGGCTAGCTCAGGAATACCCAGGAAGTTCTTGGTAGGATTTGCATTTTACATACATCATGCTGGTGCAGTCTAAGGATGGATGAGAAGAGTGGAGACATGAAGAACAGAGATGAAGTTGATCTTGGCTAGAAACGGTGAGGGTGCTGGCGAGGATGAAAGCAACGTGGACAGAGAGAGGAGGAAGTCCTGGTAAAGGCTTCAGGAGGGAGGCACTCGGGCCATATGTGTCTTTTTCTCCTATTAATAGGTTTTCGCCCTTTTATTTGCAGGTACCTATAACTCTTGTCTTACTGGCAGGACCACTCTGTCTCTCATTTGTCTGAGGAAAAAACAGGGACATGAAGCCTTGGAATGCTCTTCCCAGATGTAGAAATATCATCAGTCCCTAAGGCCTGTCATTTCTGCCTCCAAAACACTCAGTTTTTCATTATTGTCTATCTTTTGATTACTGAAAAAACCTCATTGTTCTACTTTTTTCTCAAAGTTAAAAATGGTCTCGTCTCTCTCTCTGATGAACATTGTTGCTCTTATGATGAAAACCCTACTCCCTGCAGAAGGTGGAAGCTTCAGAATTTTCTAGATGAGGGGCTGGCAGGAAGTAGACTTGTTGGGAGAAGAGTATCCAAGACTTACTGGGTAGGTTGGTTTGCAAAGGGTTCGAAAACATCAGGCTCTGCATTGCTTACAGATATGTGTGTATATAGAGGTAAAGTGTATGTACATTAAAATGCACAATAAGTAAAATCACAAATTAATAGGTGAAATTCTTCACAATGTCTTAAAGTGTTTGAAATGTATTGAAGAATTCAGTTGGTAAGTATTTGTTGAGCATTTACTATGTGCCAGACCTGTGGCAGCCCTTTAGGACAAAACATCTGCATATTTAAGAGTGTCTATGTAGGATTATCAGCCCTCCCCACAATTAGAGAAAAACTTGGTAAAAACAGAGTTTGTCTGCTATCTCCCAAAAGCTGACTGATATGTAAAATGTATTTGTGTAGAAGAATGCTGTTAATTTTCTTGAGTGGAGCTAATGGCATTGTACTTACACAAGAGATTGTTCTTATTAGTGGAAGGTGCCTTCTGAAGTGTGCAGGAGTGACGGGTCTCGAAGTCTGCAATTTACTTTAAAATAGCTCAGTCTCCCAAAATGAGAGATAAACATACAGGTAGATGAATGTGATAAGTGAAGCAATTGTCAAATACGTGGTGAGTATCATGGTGTTCCTTGTATCATTCTTTCCTTTTCTCTATGATTAAAACTTTTTAACAGTTGCAAAAGAGATGGTCATAAAAGAAAATATATTTATCTACTAGAAATTTGTATTTCCAGAGGAATGCCTACAATGTACATCTTTTGGAAAGAAATTCTCTCTTTTCTTATATAAATAAAAAATCTATCTACCTATGTGTCTATCTGTCTCTATATCTGTCTATGTCTATGTCTTCATCTATATCTATATATCTTACACTGCAGCAAGAAATTAAGCTCATGGATCAGGGACAATTCCAGGGTGAGTTGCTGAATAAGGTTTCATCTGGATAACTTTCTAACAGCTTCACCCCAGGGAGAAGAATCTGCCATCAGTATACGGCTCCCATTTGAACCTCATTTTCTATTCCCATTTAAAATGCTGGCATCTCCCTCTGTCTCCTCCTAAGCATGCCCTTGCCACAGTGCTGGCCTAAGCTTCCACTACTAGATTCCTGGAGGGCTGCTGCAGCCTCCTCTTCACCCTCTCTTGGGTGACTCTCAAAGCACCTTTCCTCTCTCCCAGCCTACACTCCTCCTCCCCATCATCCTTTCTCAACCAGTCAGCTGGTATGATCTTTAAAAGCATGCATTATGGCTCCTGTTGTCATTAGAAGGACATACTATCCTTTTTCCTGATTGTGTTGGTTTCCTACGGTTACTGTAAGAAAGTACCACAAAGTAGGTGGCTTAAAATATCAGAAATTTATTCTCTCACATTTCAGGAGGTCACATGTCCAAAACCAAAGTGTTGGCAGGGTTAGTTACTTCTGGAGGCTCAGAGGGAGTATCCTTTCCATGCCTTTCTACCAGCTCCTGGTGCCTCCTAGCAATCCTTGGCATACCTTGGCTGATAGACACATTACCCCAATCTCTGCCTCTGTGTTCACATGGTGTTCTTCCTATGTGTCTCCTCTTTGTGTCTTTAAATGTCTCTCTATTTTTATAAGGACACCAGTCAATTGTATTAAGGGCCCACCCTAAGACAGTGTGACCTCAACTTTACTGGATCACATCCACAAGATCCTATCTCCAAATAAGATCACATTCACAGGTACTAAGTGTTAGGACTTTAACATATCTTTCCAGGGGAGTGGGATACAATTCAACCCCCAACACTGGCCTTTGAGGTCCTGCTCCATCAGGATTCTGCATACGTCTCCAGTATCATTACCACTGGTCCCAAATGACCTTCTTCACCTGTTCCTTGGACACAACAGGCTTCCTCCTTTCCCCAGACTCATGTACTTACCATTTCTTCCATAAGAACTATCACCTCCAGCACCGTTCGTTTGCCTCCTTATTGCCATTTATGGCTGAGACCTATGTTCCCACCATAAATCTTCCCTAATCCCCATCTAAGGTAGCTACACAAACGTTTTCTGCCATGCTCACTTTAAGAGCATACTTTTTAATTTTTTTCATAGCATCTAAAATCATCCACCTGGGGAAAAATAAAATAAAAATAAAATCATCCACCTGGAATCATCTCACACATCCATTTATGAATCCTCAGTGCACCAACTAAAATGCAAACCCCCAAGGGCAGTGAATCTGTCTGTCCTGTTCCTCACAGTAAATTCAGCATCTAAAGAATGAATGGAACATAATAGGTACTCATTGGTTATTTGTTGAAAATGTCTGACTGACTGGCACATGGACGAATGGATGGACGGATGGTGAACACATGGATGGGCAAGAAATGGAAGGATGGATGGATGAGGAATAGATGAAAGGAAGGAAGGTAGGAAGAACGGAAGGAAGGGTCAATCAGTGGGTAGAGTGCAGCCAGATCTCCACAGCACTGTAACGTTTCAAGTATCTGTTACAGACAGTCTCCCAATTTGCTAATTTCCAACATAGAGCAAAGTCAAGGTTGTTTCTTGGCCTGGGGATGGTTTCATATGTTGATGATGGGAGAGAAAGTCATCTGAACCTTTCTATAAACAGGTTGTCAATAGTGTAGGTATCAGGCTTATAATACATTTGACTTTGGTCTTTTCATTAATATAACTCAATGAATTGATTCTTTGAAAATGCAGCTCCAGTACACAAAGGTGCAGATGGAAGGGGAATATCACAGAATGCTTGTGAGATGTAATAATTGGAAACAAGCCTGTAAAATACAAGAATGGCATATAAAATGAGAACTTGGTGCTGTTATAATCAAGAGAAAATAACAAATTCTTTTCCTTTGCATAATGCAATCAAAATTCTGAAGAAATACTTTACATCATGGGAACATCCTCATGAGTAAAAGCATAGGATGATAAATAGCAAAAACATGTATAATCTCAATTTTCAGTAAAATTGTATGTGCCTATCTATGCAGTGAAAATGACTGAACAAAAATTCAGCAACAAATAAACGGGGATTATTACCAAGCTGCCTGACTTGGAATAAAATTCAGTAATGTAAGCAAATCATGAGGCCCTTTCATTCCCTTTGACCCAGTAATTTGACTTCCAGCAGTTCTTTCTAGGGAATTAATGAGGTGCACAGAGACTGATCTGAATGGAGGTTGGGCATTCCGTCTTTTTCTGGAAGACTAAAATGTTAGAAAAACATTTTCACTTCAAAGGGACAGACCAAGGCTCTTTTCTCTTCTTAGGAGGTCTCTACCCAGCTAAGTTGAACCCATTATCCTCTCAAATCCTTCCTTTCGCAAGGAAGGAAGTTGCCAACCTAGTTCCTTCAAGCAGAAATGGTGTATGTTCCAGTATACATTAGGGTTCTACGAGAGAAATGGAACCAGTAGATTTATGGCCTGAATTGTGTCCCCCACCAAATTCATATGTTGAAATTCTAATCCCCCAGTGCGTTGGAATGTAACTGTATTTGGAGATAAGGTCATTAAAGAGGTAATTAGGGGCTGGCCCGGTGGCGCACTGGAGAGTGCGCCGCTTGGGAGCGTGGCGGCGCTCCCACCGAGGGTTCGGATCCCATGTGGAGACCGGTTCCCGCTCACCCTGAGCGCGGTGCGGGCGCAACACTGAGGGTTGCAATCCCANCAAGGCTCTTTTCTCTTCTTAGGAGGTCTCTACCCAGCTAAGTTGAACCCATTATCCTCTCAAATCCTTCCTTTCGCAAGGAAGGAAGTTGCCAACCTAGTTCCTTCAAGCAGAAATGGTGTATGTTCCAGTATACATTAGGGTTCTACCAGAGAAATGGAACCAGTAGATTTATGGCCTGAATTGTGTCCCCCACCAAATTCATATGTTGAAATTCTAATCCCCCAGTGCGTTGGAATGTAACTGTATTTGGAGATAAGGTCATTAAAGAGGTAATTAGGGGCTGGCCCGGTGGCGCACTGGAGAGTGCGCCGCTTGGGAGCGTGGCGGCGCTCCCACCGAGGGTTCGGATCCCATGTGGAGACCGGTTCCCGCTCACCCTGAGCGCGGTGCGGGCGCAACACCGAGGGTTGCAATCCCATTGCCGGTCCCTGGTACAGGCGCGATACCAAGGGTTGCGATCCCGTTACCGGTCAGTAAAAAAGACAAAAAGGAAGAAAAAAAAAAAGGTAATTAGGCACAATGAGATCATTAGGGTGGGCTCTAATTTAAACACAGACACACACAGATGGATGACCACGTAAGGATACAGCAAGAAGGCAGCCATCTACAAGCCAAGGAGAAAGAGGCGTTAGCAGGAACCAACCATGATGACACCTGATCACAGACTTTTAGCCTCCAGAACCGTAAAACATCCATTTCTCTTGTTTAAGCCACTCAGTCCATGGTACTTTGTTATGGCAGCCCTAGCAAATTAATACAACTAGGATAAATTCATGTATATGTGTATATATGTGTGTGTGTATAAATATGGATCTATAGATATGTGTACGTGTGTGTATGTATATATATTATATAATTTTTGTTTTTTAAGAGACTCATTTGAAGAAATCAGTTCATGTGATTATGGAGTCTGGCAAGTTTGAGGTTTGCAGGGCTGGCCAGCAGGCTGGAAACTCAGGCAAGAGCTGTTTCTACAGTCTTGAGGCAAAATTTCTTCTCCCTCGGGGAAATTTCAGCTTTTGCTCTTAAGGCTTTTCACTGATAAGTTGAGGCCCATGCACATTATAGACAATAATCTCCTTTCCTTAAAATCAATTGATTGTACATGTGAAGCACATCTACAAAATACCTTCAAAGCAACACGTGGATTAGGGTTTGAATGAATAATTAGTTGGGTACTAGGGCCTGGCCAAGTGGATACATAAAATGAACCTCCCCCACCATCCCACCAGTTTCCAAGGCCTATCCATTTTGCTCCTGTGTACCACCTGAGGCAGCTCTGTCTCCTGTCTTCCCCTCTGCCCCACTTTGTCCAGGCCTCCATTCTCTCTCTCCTGTGTCCCTAAAATCACCTCCTTGCTGGTCTCTGCCATCTACCAGTCCTGGCTTTTAATCACATTGGAGCCAACGTGGACTTTTTCAAAAGAAAAGGCACCTGTGTCTACTCCTTGGGTTAAAATACATCAGTGGATTCATGTTGCTCTTTATATAAGATTTAATTACTTACTGTGATCCACAAGTAGTCTAAGCTCCAGAATTTTTACATAGAAGGAGGACAGGGGGCACTCTGGTTGGGGAGGTATGTTAATTTGCAAAGATTGCTGTAACAAAGCACCACAGACTGGGTGGCTTAAACAGCAGAAATTTATTTTCTTACAGTTCTGGAGGCCAGAAGTCTGAGATCAAGGTGTCAGCACGGTTGGTTTCTCTGAGGCCTCTTGCTTTGCCTTATAAAAGGCCACCTTCTCGTTGTGTCTTCACGTGGTCTTCCCTCTGTGTGTGTCTGTGTCCTGATCTCTTCTTTTTATGAGGACACCAGTCACATTGAATTAGGGCAGACCCTGAAGACCTCATCTTAACTTGATTACCTCTGTAAAGATCCTTTCTCCTAATTAGGTCACATTCTGAGGTAATGGGAGTTAGGACTCCAACATATGAGTGTAGGGAGATACAATTCAGTTCATACCAGGAAGCAATGAGTTATTTGCTGTGAGGCTGCGTTTGCATAATAGTTATGGAAAAAGGTGGACAAACACTGTGAAGACAGGTATGTGTGTGAACTTGATTTAGACGTGTATAGTTATGTGAAATAATTAAAGTCATTTCTTATTGATTTTGGTTTTGAATCTAACGACTTACAGAAATTTAGTTCTATAAGCATATCCCGGGGTAGGGTAGAATTATGGCTGAACATCGGTGGAACCTGGAACACTGTAAAGGTGAAGGATTTCTTCACCTTCACTTCCACCCCCACCCCCCCAAAACACACACACAAAAACTGCCCCCCAAATGATTACTGACAGTACCAGGAATATAATCTGCAAAATGACAACCAGAATGAAGTATTTTTATGGTTTGGAAATAGAGGTATCCTGACCATTAGCCAGGTTGTGCTGTTTCTGAGAAAATAGTTCCCTTACTGAGTGTAGATGGCACCACGTCTATTCCTTGAATGTCAGCCAGGCATCTAGTTTATGAATCAAGGGGGAAATTCCATGGTGGGTCACTGACCTGAAGTTTTTTTTATCTGGCAGTTGACATTCTAACCACTGCTTCTCAGGGACTGTGGGTGTTCCGTTAGAAATGTCATTCCCTTCCGATCCTCTTTTCTATTCAGATGTGACCCAAATTCCTTTTTTAGCACTAGGAGTCAGGAGCCTCTCTGTGGGTCTGGGTGCTTTCATCTGAGTGAGGGTGAGGGTGCAGTGTTTGGGCTGGGGAACGGGCCAATGGTCTGTTTTTCTTGTGCATCACAAGACAATAGAGGTGACTATTTTTATAATCTTGGGGTGGAGGAGGCAACACAAAATACAATGTTAAAACCAAAACACATAAACAAAAATGTTGGTAAATGTGACTCCATAATAGTCAAAAGTCTACACACAGAGTAGGGGAAAACTGTAAACCGGGTCAAAATAAAAATAGAGGGAAATAATCGCAGTACACATGACAAAGGCATTATATACTAATTTATATTTCGTAATTGCAAATCAACAAGAAAAAGTTGAAAGTTAAAATAGAAAAATGGGCAAGGATCTTGAACAGATTGTTCACAAAAGAGAAAGTCCAATGTGAAGACGAAGGATGATCCATCTCATTTGTAATTTAAAAACTGAACGCAAAACCAAAGGAAGAGGGGCTGGCTTGTTAGTTCAGGTGGTTAGAGCATGGTGCAGATAACACCAAGGTCAAGAGTTTGGATTCCTGAGCTGGCCAGCTGCAAAAAAGAAGAAGAAATTATTTTCTTTCTATTGTTCTATTGAACTGGCAAAAATGAGAAAAACATTTAAAAGTACAACACTTCTGGGGAGAAGCCTTAAAATGCTGATACAAATGAATATTGACAGAAGCATCAACTGAAAAATAGGTAAATAAATTGTGGTATATCTATGTTATGGAATATTACTGAGCAATAAAAAGGAACAGAATATTAATAATTTAATGATTAATATTAATAAGCAAAATATTGATAGATATGCTATGGTTTGAATGCATCTCTTCCAAAATTTAGGTGTTGAAACTCAATGGCCAAAGTAACAATATTAAGAGGTGCAGCCTTTAAGAGGTGATTCAGCTATGAGGGCTACTCCCTCATGAATGAAAGTAGGTGCCCTTATAAAAGGGCTTTATGGAGAGAGTTTGTCCCTTTTTGCTCTTCCACCTTCTGCCATGTGAGGACACAGCATTCCTTCCAGACGACAAAGCATTCAGGGTACCATCTTGGAAGCAGAGACTGGATCCTAACCAGACAACGAATCTGCCAGTGCCTTGATCTTGGATTTTCCAGCCTCTAGAACTGTGAGAAATAAATTTCTGTTCTTCATAAATTACCCAGTCTGTGGTACTTTGTTATAACAGCACAAATAGACTATGACAACATGAATGAATCTCAAAAAAATGTACAGGAGGTGAGAAAAGGTCAAACACAAAAGATGACATGATTCCATTTACATGAAATTCTAGAAAGTCAGAAAACTATAGTGACAAGGAAGATCAGCAGTTGCCTGGTGCTAAGGCTGAAGACAGGGGATGTAAGGCAAAAGGGGCACAAAGGAAGTTTTTAGAGTAATTGAGTGTTCTATATCTTGATTGTGGTGGTTGTTTCATGACTGGATACAACCAGAAAAATGCATCAAACTGTACATTTAAAATGGATAAATCATATTATATGTAAATTATACCTCAATAAATCTAGGGGAGTTTTTGTTTTAATTTCAATTTCTATAGTAACCATTTTACTATCTATATGTGTCCCATAACATTATGTTATGAACCTCAAATATACACAATAAAATTTATTTTTAAAATTTTAACCTCACAGAGTTTGCCCCAAAATAAGATTATTCTTACAGCACAGAATGCTGGGGTGTGGAGGAGACAAACATTCACTCTCTCTGCAAACATTATTAACTGCCAGCTGTATGTTAGGCTGGGATCATGAACACAACCACACACAGCTGATTATAGAACCTCAAAGTTTTCATGCTCTGCAGCCTCGGTCTCCATGGCAACCGCTGGAGCTTGAATCTGCTGATCCCAGCAAATCAGTGCTCTTAAGGTAGAAAAGGGGAGTAGGCTCACACCTGCAGTTTTTTCTATCAGTGCGTAGATCATGGTTTTTGTATATCTTAAAATATGTTCTTGGATGAGATCATGTGAGCCACTGCCTTTTGTTTGAGTTAGAATTCTTAGCTGCATCAACAGAAACTAATTGTAGCTGGCTTCCAGAAGAAGGGGTTTGAAAGGATATTGGGTAGATCCCACATTCCCAGAAAAGGCTATAGACACAGGCTGGGAGGCTCTTCAGCCAGACCCACGTTTTCAGGTTGAGTTTTCAGGACTTTGTGTTGGCTCTTGGCTATTCTTTCTCTGCCATCTCCTCCACTCCCCTGGCTCCACCTAACAATTCACTTCTCCGCGATTCCCAACCCCTCTACTGACATCCCAGACCTCCCTCCTGAGCTACAGACACATTCCAAATTGGATAAGGATTACCATTTCTATCTCAACTATGTCCATAATAGACCTCATTAACAATGAGAAACCAAATCCATCAACACATCAGATCAAATCATTCTCCAAAATCTGCCTTCAGCCATTCTGTAAAATAAATCCTAGATCCTTCCCATTCTCTCCTTCCATTACCCTGGCCTAACTCCATCAGACAGTGCTTAGATCAGTGGTCTCAAAAGTGGTTGAATATGGAAATAAATTATTGAAATTTCCATTTTTATCTATTTTTATCTTTTTTCTCTGAAAATTTTCCATGTTTTATTTTGCACATAAGATTGTGCTGTATGTATTATTTTAAAATAAATTAACAAAAATATGTTAGAAGAATGATCTAAATCTTTTATTTCTAGGCATGCTAGTGGCCCCAGCCAGCTCTCCTTGTATCTCCCTACCTAGTTCCCTGAGGCCAATGTGATTTTTCTATATTGCATCCTTGACCTGGAACCATTCTAAGCTGGGATGAGTTCTGGCACTTCCGCCTCAATGAAGTTCAAATTTGACCTCATCGGTTGCTTCAAACTTTGTCCATCAGCAGGTCTGGTCAAGGCTCTCTTCAAACGATTTCTCCAGTTACCCCTTACGTTTTCTCTGATTTCAGTGTACCCACATATAAATTAAAAATTCAACCTATCATGGATAGAATATCTGTTTCAAAATGGATGGATGGATGGTGAACAATGAGCAAAGGTTCTCAATGAACCTTTCTGCAAAGAAGATATACAAATGGCCGGTAAGCACATGAAAAGATGTTCGATATCATTAGCCACCAAGGAAAACCATAATAAGACATCACTTCACACCCACTATGATGGCTATAGTCAAAAAGATAGATTATAACAAGTGTTAGTAAAGATGTAGAGAAATTGGAATCCCTATAAATGCTGGTGAGGATGTAAAGTGGTGCAGCTGCTTTGGAAAACAGTCTGGCAGTTCCTCCAAAGGTTAAACATAGAGTTACCCTATGATGACCCAACAATTCAACTCTGAGGTATATACCCTAAAGAAATAAAAATATAAGTTTATACAAAAACTTGTACACATATGTTCATAGCAGCATTATTTATAATAGCCCAAAAGTGAAAACAACCCAAATGACCATCAGCTTGTGAATAGATACATAAAATGTGGCATAGCCATGCAAAGAAATATCATTCAGTCACAAAGAAGAATTAAGTTTTGGATGAGCTCAAAAACATTAAATTAAGTAAAAAAATCATACCCAATGATTCAGTGTGATTCAGAATAGGAAAATCTATAGAGACATAAAGTAGATTCATATGTTGCCTAGGGCTGGGGGGAGTTGGAAGGAACTGGGGAGATTGCTTGCTAATGGGCGTGGGATTTCTTTTGGGGGAAGAGATAAAAACATTCTAAAATTGGTGATTCAGTGTGATTCAGAATAGGAAAATCTATAGAGACATAAAGTAGATTCATATGTTGCCTAGGGCTGGGGGGAGTTGGAAGGAACTGGGGAGTGATTGCTTGCTAATGGGCGTGGGATTTCTTTTGGGGGAAGAGATAAAAACATTCTAAAATTGATTGTGGTGATGGTTGCAAGACTCTATGAATATACCAAAAACCATCGAATTATACAGATTGTGGTGATGGTTGCAAGACTCTATGAATATACCAAAAACCATCGAATTATACACTTTAAATGGCTGAATTGTATAGTATGCGAATATCTCAATAAAGCTGTTATTAATTATTAAAGTGAATCCTTCTCATTTATTTAGTTTTGAATGTATTACAGAATTTTGTTCAGTGGGAGTAGGCTGGCATTATGAACCACAATGTAAAATATCGACACACAATCTCTAGCTGTACCCGAGGTCCTCTAACAGATCCTCACAATAGGAACCCAGAAAATGAGGGGGCAGGATATTCACCCCAGGAAATGAGGGGAAAGAAAAAAGAAACTGATGAATGATGGAAATCAGGGACATAATCTGCAAAACAGATGGCTAGTATTTAATATTTTTATGGTTTGGAAATAGAGGTCTCCAGAACACTGGCTGGGTTGTGCTCTTTCCGAGAAAGCCAGTCCCTTCCTGAGTTGGATGGCAACATATATATTGCTTGGATTCCAGTCCAAAATTTAGCTCATTAATCAGGGAAAAATTCCATGGTGGGTTGTTGAACCGAGGTTTTATCTGGCAACTGGGCCAGATGTTGACATTCAAACTACTTCTCAAAGACTAAAAGTCTCCAGTCAGAAAGGTTTCTACCATCTAAGCTTCTTTTCTATTTATTTCATTTAAGCCCAAATCCTTCCTGCAGTAACTGAGGCCTTCTTGAAGGACGGTACAGTAGTGTGTTCGATGGGATTATAATGCAAGTCATGTATATCATTTTAAATTTTCCATTGGATATTTCTATTTTCTATGAGTTATTACCATTCACTGTTTTTATCTTCTAATAGCTATTAAAAGAAATAGGTGGAATTAATTGTAATCATATACACAGGTACTTTAAGAATTTCATGGAAAGATTCCTTTTATCTTTTAATTCTATTTTTCCACTAACCTTTTGAAGTATTCTAGTATTTTTTAACCTAATATTTCAAAACTATTATTATTTAACATGTAATCAATATAAAAAAATTGTAAATGAAGTATTTTACATCCTTTTTTCATACTAAGTCTTTGAAATCCATTGTGTGGCATGTCTCAATTCCTGCTAGCCACATGTTAAGTGCATAATAGCCACATGTGGTTCGTGGCTACTCTGTTCGACTCTGGGACAGTTCTAGAATTTTGTCTGAGTAGGAAAAGCAGTGTTTGGGGCTCATGGCCTACATTTTGTGTCATGACAAGAAAACTGAAGAGAATATTTTTGAAGCTATGGCATGAAGAAGTGTAACAGGCTGAACAGAAGTGACTCCATTTTGTTAAACTTCTAAAGTAAAAGGTTTTTTTTTTTCTTACTCTTGTAACCTGAACCACATAGCTTGCAGCTGGACATTAGGATACAACGATTCCTGTTCACAGGATGGCTAGAACATAATGAAGTTTGCTCACACTGTACACAGAATAATTATAGAATAAATTATTAAACCAGGTGGCCATTCTTTACTAGTTTACTAACTAGATCTTTTTGAGGTTAACAGGAACTGAATCCATGACTTGACTTCATGGAGGATGGTCACCACAAATCAGCTCCCTACCACCTGTCCCTATAAAACCCTTTGGCAAGTCTAGAAAAAGTGGAAATGGTCTTTGAGACACGAGTCCATCATTTCCCCAGGGCGCCGGCTTCCTGATTCAAGGCTGCCTTTCCTTACGCCGACACTTGTCTCTCTACTATTGGCTATAGAGCGGCGAGCAAATGGACCTTTGGGGTTTTGGTAACAGAAGGACTGACCAAGCATGACACAAAGTTGATTAACATAAAATAATAAATCTATATGTCTGACTTCACAAAAACCGAAAATGTACATATGAGGGGAAACTTCACCATAAACAAGTCTTAAATGACCAGCCCTAGTCAAATACGTAGAAATAGAGCTGATAGTCAAGAACTTTATATATCACTAATATATATAAAGTCAAGTCAGAGGAAAATTTAACACCAAAATACTAATAGAAAGATGGGCAAAGAATATGAATAGAATATTTGCATGTATAATAAACAGAAAAAAAAAGATGCTCCCCCCTACTTCTTTTTTTTTTTTTTTTTTCTGGCTGCTGGCTGGTACAGGGGTCAAACCCTAGACCCACCTGACTTTTAATACCAAAACAGATATTCAAACCAAAAGGAAATGTCACTTCAGAATGACAAAATTTAAAAAAATTTTAAAATGTAGGGAAATGGACATTCTTAAATGCTGGTGATCAAATATGGATTTGGTGACAGGTACCGAAGTTTAAAAAGTATATGTGCTTTGACCTAGTAAGTTTATTCCTGGGAATCTGCTGTCTGCAAACATTCACAAATATTCAGGAACCCAGAGAGTGGTTATCACATCTTTGTCTGTGATAGCAAGAAGTTGGCAACGACTGTATACTATGCATGCCTGAGGGTGTTAGCCTGTAATCATGATACAATGTGTGGTCATCAAATTAAAAAAACTCTTTCCTCTCAACCAGATTCATCTTGTTTTTAGAGGAACATTTAATGTCATGATAACATGCTAAATGAGAAAAGCACAGTAAATATATGTCTATATACCTCAATAACAATTTTAAGCAAAAAAATCCATTCATTCACTCATGCATATTTGAAACATACAAACTGAGGATCTACTACTATGTGCCAGACTTGGTGTGAGGCACTGGGGATACTGTGGAGAATGAAAACAAGGTATGTCCTTGCTTATGGAGCTGACAAGAGGAAAAAAAATACCTCTTTAGAAAGAAATGTGGTACTATCTAAAACTACAAGATGTGTTTTTCCTATAATTCCACCCCTGCCTATATGACCTAGAGAAATTCTCTACCATGTGGACAAAACAAAAATACGAGGATGTTCCTTGCAACCTTCATTCATTCAACAAATATTTATTAAGTAACAGTGACATGCCAGGCACTGTATGAGACATTCAGAGAGACTGTGTTACCAAAACTAAAAAATAAAAATCGGGGTCAGCCTATGGCTCACTTGGGAGAGTGTGGTGCTGATAACACTAAGGCCATGGGTTCGAATCCCTATATAGGGATGGCCGGTTAGTTCACTTAGGAGAGCGTGGTGCTGACAACACCAAGTCAAGAGTTAAGATCCCCTTACCAGTTTAAAAAATGAAGTAAATAAAAAAATAAAATAAAAATCAAGACAGGGAGCAGCCTGACTGCCCATCAGAAGAATGAATAAATAAAACGTGATTGCTATAGACTGAATGTTTGTTTCCCCCGGTCACCAATTTTTTTGTTAAATCCTAACTCCCAATGTGGTGTTAAGAGGTGGGGCTTTTTGGAGGCGATTAGGTCATGAGGGTGGAGCCCTCATGATTGGGATTAGTGTCCTTATAAAAGACACCCCAGAGCTCAAGAGATCTATTGTACAACATGGTGACTATAGTTAATGACAATGTATTGTACATTTGGAAACTGCTAAAAAAGTAGATTTTAAGTGCTCTCACCACAAAAAGTGTAAGTGTGTGAGGTAATGCATATGTTGGTCAGCTCAATTTAGCCATTCGGGCCGGCCCGGTGGCGCACTGCTACAGTGCACCGCTTGAGAGCGCGGCAGCGCTCCCGCCGAGGGTTCGGATCCCACATACAGACCGGTTCCCGCTCACTGGCTGAACAAGGTGTGGGTGCAGCACCGAGGGTTGCGATCCCGTTGCCGATCCCGGTCCGGTACGGGCGCGACACTGAGGGTTGCGGTCCGTTGCTGGACACGAAAAAAGACAAAAAGGAAAAAAAAAAAAAGAATTATGTTGAATGCTTAAAAAGAGAGAGAGAGAGATCATCTACAAGGGCAGAGGAGGGTAGAAAGAAGCATCCCACCCTCCCACTTGCAGTCAGGTCTCCTGACACTGTTGACGCTGTGCAACCCTCAGCAAATGGTAGAACATCCCCTGTACACATATTATTACTGCTTCTAGAGGTACCGGAGTGGC
>NW_007727567.1:170296-188900 GCF_000696425.1 Galeopterus variegatus
GAATGAATTCCAAGCACAACATTAAAGTAATCTTTGTAACTTGTTAACACAACTGCTGTCAAGAGAATATAGAGAAATCTTGCCAGAAAAGGCTTCAGCTTGGGCCGGCCCGGTGGCGCACTGCTACAGTGTGCCGCTTGGGAGCGCGGCGGTGCTCCCGCCGAGGGTTCGGATCCCACATACAGACCGGTTCCCGCTCACTGGCTGAGCAAGGGGTGGGTGCAGCACCGAGGGTTGCGATCCCGTTGCCGGTCCCGGTCCGGTACGGGCGCGACACTGAGGGTTGCGGTCCGTTGCTGGACACGAAAAAAGACAAAAAGGAAAAAAAAAAAAATTTAGCCATTCCACAATGTATACAAACCAGGGTACTTCAAAAAGTTCATGGAAAGATTCGTATTATTTAATTCTATTTTTCCACAAACTTTTTGAAGTCTTTGTGTATTTCAAGACGTCATGTAGTGCAACATAAATATATACATTCCTATTTGTTAATTAAAAAAATAATAATAATAATTAATAATTTTTAAAAAGATCCCAGAGAGCTGACTTCACTTTTCCACCATGTGAGGACACAGCGAGAAAACACCATCTATAAAGCAGGAAGTGGCCCCTCGCCAGACACTGAATCTACCGGCACCTTGACCTTGGACTTCTCTAGAATTGTGAGAAAATAAATTTCTGTTGTTTATAATCCATTCAGTCTATAGTGTTTTTGTTATAGCAGCCTGAGCAGACTAAGATGATGATGTATTCACACAATGATTACTATAGTACGCAAATAAAAGAATAAAATTTACTGCAGCAACAAGGATAAACCTAAAAAATAGGAGACTGGGCAAAGGCAGCAGACTGTAGGATAATGCCACTGACCCACCATGCCATTGCGATAACCCCACAGGAAGTCATTGTCTATATGACCACTCGGCTTCATTTTCTTCATTGCCCTTACGGTCATCTTTTCTTTCTTGTTCACAGTTCTTAGTTATTTCTCTTGAGATTCACTAACAAAATTAAACTACTACAGAGAACTAAATGAGCAGTTTTTCCTGGAATTCAATGCCCTACAGTGAGAACATTCTATTACAGAGACTTGTGGCAGGGCGGAGTAGACTTATTCATTCGTCCAAAAAAATATATATTATGTGGCTACTCTGTGCTGGGAGGTTTTTTTGAACGTGCATGTATTTGCTTTTGCGGAGCTTGGAAAATTCCAGTCTCCGGAGCTCTTTCTTTGGCTCCCTCCCCTGTCCCCCCTGAACTGGGGTTTCCATGACAACAGCCTGAGCCTGCGTCTATCACCCACAGCAGGAAAAGGGGGGAGAACAGAGAAGACAGAGCTTCTGACCATGAAGTACAGTGGGGAGAAGGGAAGAATGTCACAGTGGGCTGAAGCCCATTGTCCCCCCAGCAGGGGTTCATGTAAGACTCCCTTTTCCGGGATCGATTTATCTGAAACCATTTCTCTGCATCATCATTGTCAGCTTCTTGTTCCCCAAATCATAATTTAGGGAAATTGATGTTCCTGAGGTTAAGGTGGGAGAATAAATGAGGATGATGAGGATGAGAGACACAAAGCTTAAGTGAGTGTCAAAGTCACTTGGAGTTTCTAGTGCAATAAATCTGGATGAGGCCCAAGAATTCACATTTCTAACAGGTTCCTGGGTGATGCTTTTACTGTTCAGATACATTTTCAGAATGAGGGCTGGATGGTTAGCTTAGTTGGTTAGTGGGTGGTGTTATAATACTAAGGTCAAGGGTTCAGATCCCCATACCCGCCAGGAGCCAAAAAAAGAAAAAAGAGAGAGAGAATGATTGGCCTGTGCCTTTCCTGCTCAAATGTGGCCCATAAACCAGCAGCATGGGCGTCACCTGTGGGCTTTGTAGAATTGCACAATATCGGACCCCCACACCAGATCTACTGAGTCAGAATCTGTATTTTTCCAAAATTCCCCCGATGATTGTTTAAAGTTGGAGAAGCACTTCTATATGCTACTTGGGGTTAATAAAGCAACTTTGGGTTAATAATATTTCCCCAATTATTTCACACCTTTCTACTGGGTAGGAAAGACCCTCATGTTGAGTCCCTAGAAACTCTGATGGATCCCTTTGGCCCTTTCTCTCTCTTTACTCTTGCTGTGCAATGCCATCCTCTGCCAAGCTCTGTTCATCCTACAGACCCCCATGTCTCTATCCTCAACCCAGATCTCGCTCTTGAATTCTAACTACATTTCACACTGGGTGTGTGTTCGAACTCCCAACTACAAATTTCAAAATTCACCTCTTAATCTACAACAAAACAAGTCTTCTCTCTAGAATGCATCTGCGCCATGGATAAATCTACTTTACTTTCTTCTCCTTTCTGATTCTCTGTCCCAATGTCCTAAGGCATCCATTGTTTTATAGTCAATCAACTTTTCTCCTTTACACCTAAAAGGGTTTTAGGTTTATAGCATTTTGGAGAGAATTGAGAAATAGTGAGTGTAACACCATTTTCCTAGTTCTGTGGATCACATGAGGAACCCCAGCAGAGACAGGCTCTCACCTAGACCAGTGGTCCTCAAACGTCAGGACGCTTCAGAACCCCCTAGAAGTATTTATCAAAGCTCAAAGTGATGGGTCCCACTCCCAAAATGTCTGTATCGGTAGGTCTGAGTTAAGGCCAAAGAACTAGCACTTCTAACAAGTTTTCAGGTGATATTGATGCTGCTGGTCTAAGGACCACACTTTGAAAACCACAACGTTAAGGTAACAGATTATATAAAGAATTCAAAGAATTCAATAAGTCATTGAGCACTCACTGTGAGCCAGCTGGTCTAAGGACCACACTTTGAAAACCACAACGTTAAAGTAACAGATTATATAAAGAATTCAAAGAATTCAATAAGTCATTGAGCACTCACTGTGAGCCAGACCTGAAACAGACACTCAGGCACACACCCTTCAGAAAATATGTATGAGAGGAAAACTGTATTAATAAACAGTGTCTCCCACACAAATATGCCCAATATATTTTTTAAAAATAAACTTTTTCTTTTGAGCAGTTTTTAGGTTTGCAGCAAAATTGCCCTGAAGGTACAGAGATTTCCCATATACCACCTGTCCCCACACATACACAGCTTCCCCCATTAGCAACATTCTCCACCACAGTGGGGCATTTGCCACAGTCAGTGAACCTACTTTGACACATATCATCACCCAAAGTCCATGGTTTACGTTAGGATTCATTGGTGGTGGTGTACATTCTAGGGGTCTGGACAAATGTATAATGATGTGTATCACCATTGTAATAATATCATACAGGATAATTTCACTGCCCTAAAAATCCTCTGTGCTCTGCCTATTTATTCCTCTCTTCTTCCTAACCCCTCATCTTTTTACTGTCTCCATAGTTTTGCATTTTCTAGAATGTCCTATAGTTGGAATCATATGGTATGTAGCCTTTTCAAATTGGCTTCTTTTGATTAGTAATATGCATTTAAGTTTCCTACATTTCTTTTCATGGCTTGACCGCTCATTTCTTTTTAGTGCTGAGTAAAATTCCATTGTCTGGATCCTAACTGATTTTTGACAAAGGTGCTAACTCAATCCAGTAGAGGAAGGATAGTCTTTTCAACAAATTGTGCTGGAGCAACTGGGCATCCAGAGGGAAAAAAAAATAAAAAAATGAACTTTCACCTAAATCTCACACGAGGTTGCAGATATAGGAAACTACCTGTGTTTTAAAATTGCATGGTACTACACAATATACACACAAGAGAACATATAAAGCCAGGGAAATCTACTATGTCAGTCACCTCATTGTGATATTGTAGTATAGCTTTGCAAAATGCTACCATCAGAAGAATCCGGGTAAAGTGTATGTCTTACAATTGCATGTGAATTTATAATTATCTCAAAATTAAAAATTTTAATTTAAATAAAACACCAGCATCCAGATATGTAATCTTCTAAATGACAGAGTAGAATATTCGATGCATTCATTTAACAAATTCATTCACACAGGGCATTACCCTTAATTTCTTAGGTGACAAAATGATATAGGAGTTAGAGAGGAGGATGTTCTTATGCTTTGGAGATGCAGCTAAAGCACTGAGGAATGAGGTGCCATGATCTTTACACTAATAATGATAATGTTAAAAGAGACACATTTCCACGTGGCTAATATATGGGTAGCTAGAACAAACATGGCTAAAGGTTTGTTACCGGACTCAGGTCTGGCTGCCCTCCCCCTTGAAAAAGAAAGAAAAAAACTCAGAAGTCAAACGGTTGGTGTTAGGAAAGCAGATGTATTCAGCTGAAGGAGATGGTAGGCTACCGCACCTCAAAGATTTACATTTACTGAGGGGTTTTTAAAGGAGGGGTTGAGGGAATGGAATGTGGGAGGAGAAAAGCAGGGGAGCAGGAGACATGAGCTATGAGGGGTCCGTGTCTGTGAGTCAGGTACAAGGTCTCGCCAAGGCCTCATCTGGTTTCTGTTTTCATCTTCGCTGTTACCTCAGGACCCTGCAAGGTTTTGATTTGCGCCGGTGTACTTGGCTGGTGCCCAAGGTCAGCTTCTAGTCGTTTGGCTTTGATCATTTCTCAAAACTCTACAAGTCTCAAAGAAAGAACTGTTAGCTCTGCAAAGTACTAATTAGCTTCTCAGCCTTGTTTTCCTACTTAGCAAGCAAGATAAGAAAGTCAGGGGATGGGAAGAAAGAGTGGAGGAAAAAAAACTGTCCTTTTTAAAATCCTCCCCAGCCCTGCAGCCCAGGCAGCTTTTAGGTCCCAACATGGCTTCAGTCCTGCTCACTCCAACAAGTTCACAAATGTTGAATCGATGTATGCTCAAGGTGTTGAGCATACAGATAGGTGTTCACTACACTCTTCTTGCTTCATGTCTGTCTGAGTCAAAATTTTAATAATAAAAAGCTTAAAATAAAATATATGTGTGGTTTACAAATGAGCCCCTCCAAGTCAGTGTTGATGTTGTGCCAATTCCACCTAAACTGTTCTCTTACTTAATTATTTAATTGCATATATTTGAACTCTGGCTATTTAGATCATGCGTTGGGGACATGTGGGGGGATGCTGGCCTGAGATCTAGACCTTTACCCCTTGAATTAACTGAGTTAACTCTGAGGAATTCAGGGAGTAGGAGCTCTCCCAACTGTCCCTTTTTCTAGTCCCACCTATAAAGTTTTATCCTCTCTCACTGGTCACTTCTCAACCTAGTCTAAACCACCACCTTCTCGACCAGTCTCCATGCTTCCACTCTTTGCACTCAATGTCCTTTTCCAAGAAGCAACACTGTTCTCTTTTAAAAACGTAAATTGGGTTCACAAGTTAGCTCAGTTGGTTAGAGTGTGGTGTTATAACACTAAGGTCAAGGGTTCGGATCCCTGTACCAGCCAGCAGCCAAAAAAAAAAAAGGGGAACGGAAAACAACAACAATTAATTGAATCTTAGCCCTCACTTGTTTAGAAATGGTAAGCAATTTGTCAATATGTATCAAAAATTTTTCCTTTCTTGGACCCATTTATTAATTCCACATCTAGGAATTTGTCCTCTATGGAAACTGGCCAAGTGTACCACAAGCATCTATACCAGAGACTTGGACAGCCTTGTTTGTAAAATACACAAATTATAGTCAAGTGTATAAACTACTCCCACCAGGAATGGTACATCCAATGAGCAGGCAGCATTTTTCTAATCAGAAAAAAAAAATAGCCAATTTCAGTTAAGTGAGTTGAATAAACTTGAGAGATCTGCTGTACAACATAGTACCTATACTCAACAGCACTGTATTGTAAACTTGAAAATTTGTTAAGAGGGCAGAGCTCATCTTAACTGTTCTCATCATGGAAAAATAAAATAAAATAGAATTATAGTATAAAAGGGGACAAAAGAAACAGTCATATTTTAAAGCATATTTCATGACTTGTGGAAGTGCTTATGCATTAAATAAAAAAGATGTTAAACTGCAAATAAAGTCTCCTCTCAATTTCATGTAAAACTTTATGTGCAGACATGCATGGAGAAAAAGATTAGAAATATAGCAACACATAACCAAGTTTTTCACTGGACTGTCAGATTACAGAAAAATTTTTTTGAATTATTGAAGTCCAGAGCCCTAGAAATGTTTATTCTCCTTGACCAATAATTATTGATTATTTGTGTGTGTGTATATGTGTGTGTACACAACTTCAAGAAGTTCATGAAAAAATAGAATTAAAAGAAACTACAAATCTCTCCATGAAATTTTTGAAGTACCCTCATATATATACTCACACATATGTACATAAATATGAATTATTTCTAACCCCCAGGGAGTAACATGCTCCAAAGGAAAGTATCACTACATCTATCCCCTGCTTAAATTACTTCGATGGATTCCCTATGCTACGTAAGTACAGACTTGGTTTCCTACCATGATCTACAAGCAGTGGGCACTCCAGAATTTCTATAGAGGTGGAACTAGGGGGTGGGATATACTCTAGTTGGGGAGGGGCTGCCTCTGGGGCCTGCCACTAAGATTCATTTGCATGATGTTTTCACTCTTTCACATGCTGCCTATAGAAAAATGCATACAAATTTTTTGAATATATATGCATACATTTATGAGCATGAGAGTGTGTTTGTATACACAAAGGAACAGAACCGAAATTCTTCTCAGTGACCCAGTCATGATTTCAACTCATTGTGTAATTTGCATTAGCCAGGCATATCAGGAACCAGATGGCTTTTTGTATAAAAACCTGCAATGTGCATATATAAGCACCATCTTTGTGGCAGGACCCAACGCAAGCACCCAGTGCATCAGAAAATGAGGCTGGGGTTTCACCCCAGAAAACTAAGAAAAAATCTAAGGAAGGCAAACTTGGAATGAAATAGCCTAGAAAGAACATGACTAGCATTAAATATTTTCATGGTTTGGAAATGCAGGTCTTTAGAACAGAGGCCAGTGTTCAGCTGTTTCCAAGAAATCCAACCGCTTCCTGCTAGGGAGGCAATGTATGTATTGTTTGGTTTTCAGCCGAGCACTGAGTTAATGAACCAGGGTAGGTCTTTGAACTAAAATATAATCTGATGACCAGACCAGGAAGCAATATCCAAACAACTTCTTTTCAAGGACCACAAGTTTCCAATTAGACATGTGCCTCCCAACTGAACCCTGGTCACAATTCAGATCTGGCCCAGATCCCTCCTGTAGCAACGGTTTTTGGGGCCTCTGTGAGGACTAGAGTTTCTGGGTGCAGGGAGGGGGATAGTGTCTGCAACAGGAAGACAGTTCCTTTCTGAGTCCAACACAATAAAATAGAGGAGAATATTTTCATAATCATGAAATGGGAAATGCCTAATTCAAGACAACTCAAACATCAATAAACACAAAATAAAAGAATATTCAACCTGATTACATAAACATTAAAAATGTAGGAACATGAAAACTCATATCACAAATAAAATTTAACAGCTCAAAAGAATTCAATCATTCATACTGAGAGGTGCCTAATGGATCAAGATGGGAAAGTCAAAAGTCAAATAAGAAAAGTCAGGAAGGGATCTGAAAAGGGAGTTTATGAAAGAGAAAATGCAAAACTTTTAGGAACATGAAAAGATGCTCCAACTTACCCGTAATGCAAAACTGGAAGTCAGTATTCACAATAACCCAAGCATCCAGCGCTAGATACGTGGATAAGCAAAATGTGGTATATACATCCAATTGAATATTATTCTACCTTAAAAAGAAAGGAAACTCTAACACATGTTACAGCATGGATGAACCTTGAGGACATTATGCTCAATGAAATAAGCCAGTCACAAAAGGACAAACACTGTACAATTATACTTATATGAGGTACCTGGGAGTTAAATCGTAAAGACAGAAAGTAAAGTGGTGGTTGCCTGGGGCTGGGGGCAGGGAAGAACAGGGATATATTGTTTAATGGGTACAAAGGTTCAGTTTTGCAAGATGAGAAGATTTCTGGAGATGGATGGTGGTGGTGTGTAAGTATTAATGCCACTGAACTGTATACCTAAAGTAGTTAAGATGGTAAATTTTGTGTTATGTGTATTCTGTCACAATTAAAATGAAACCTGGAAGTCAAAACCAAAATCAAATGTCATTGCTGTGACAAAGATAAACGAAGCAGTGTCACCCAGAATTGGCATGAATTGGGGAAAACAGACCCCTGCAGAGGAAGCTGGTAGGAAAATTGATAGGCACAGTCTTTCTGGCAAGAATGTTAGCAATAGGTATCAAAGCACCAGCTGTGCATATATACCTTCTGACTCAGCAATCCTGTTTTTGGACATCTGGTCAACATGAAAATCAAGAAGGTTTGCCTATCTACAAGGGGACATTACAACATGGTGAACGAGGGCAAGACTTTGGAAGCTGATATGTAGAAGTTGTGCGCAAGGATGTCAACTGCAGCATGACACAGCATTTTACAGTCAGGAGAGACAGCTCCTTTTTAAAAAAAATATAAATGGTTTTTTAATGCCTGGGTGGAAGAATTGTAATTAACTCCCAATCTAATTTACTACTTAAAACTATATTTATGAACCCTTTGACTAAAACATTTAACTAACTATTTAAATAACAAATCATTAAAAAAAATACAGGACAGAAAATGGCATATATGCATAATAATCTCAGTTTTGACCAAAGATCATTCATTCGTTCATTCATTTATTAATTTACACATACATTAGAAGAGCACTACCCAACAGAAATAAAATTTCAGTCACAGATGTAATTCTAAGTTTTCTAGCAGAAAAAATTTAAAAAATATTTAAATAGGTAAAACTAATCAATACAAAAATTATTAGAGATATTTCAAAAGAAAATTTGGGGGGGTAATAACTCTTCAAAATCCAGTGTATATTTTACAGTGTATCTCAATTTGGACCAGTCACATTTCAAGTGATCAGTAGCCACATGTGACCAGTGGCTACTGTGTTGGACAGCCCAGATCTAGAGTGTGCTGAGATGTTTTTGAATCCATATGCATTCACTTTAGAGCACAGAGTCTCTAAAGGTGCTTAATTCCAGAGTCTGTGGCCTTTTCTCCATGGAAACACTGGCTACAGTTTCCATGACAACCGTTCCTGCAATGACAGAGGGTAAGAGCTCTTGAGGGATGAACAGAGTGGAGCAACTAACAACAAAATAGCCTGGTTGGGGGATGGGCCAACTAGGGGAAGAGCTCACCCCATTAACGCCTCATGCATAGCACGGTGTTTGAAAAATTACATTATCAGACAGAGTCTTTGCAAAAAACCCCAAAAATGTCTTTTCTGGGTCTCAGCACATTCTATTAAAAATTGCAAATCTCTCCCAACCTCCAGTGATATGAACATTATCTATTCCACTGTTCATATATTCATGCATTTATTTGTGTGATAAAAATTGAGTACGCCCCACGTAGCCACCAGATTCAGGGCAAGGAGCTGGAATTAACAACAACAACAACACAAACAGGCAGAGCCTCTGCCCTGAGAGAGAAAGGGAGCAACATAAGTTCATTAAAAAAAAAAAATTTCATTCAATATTTGTTGCACAAGTATTCACTGAATCTCTATCACATGCCAGACACCATGCTAGAGATTGGGGATTTGCAGAAACCAGCAACAGAAATGTGTCATCTCTCAGAGCTTATATTCTAGCAGGGGAGGTGAGCTATAAACAAATATATAAAATAATGTTGGAGTGATGAGTCCTAAGATAAAAAGGAAATCAAAGTTGTGGGATAGACAGTGAAATGAGAGGTAATTTTTTAGACAATATCAGGAAAGATTTTTCCAGGGTGATATAATTGGGATTAAATCAGAATGAAGAAAGTGAGCAAACCACAGGGGAAGAGCTTTCCAGGCAGAAAGCACAGCAAGTGCAAAGGCCCTGAGGTAGAGCCATGCATAGAATACCCAAGGGAGGGCAAGTGGTGGGGTAGTGGACATGAAGTGAGCTAGAGAGAGAGAGAAAGGGTCTCTTAGAAGCAAGGCACTATGGTCTGAATGTCTGTTTTTCCCCCAAATTCATATTTTAAAATTCTAACCCCAATGTGATGGTAATAGGGATTAGTGCTCTTATAAAATAGTCCCAAGAGAGACACCTTGCCCCTTCTGCCATGTGAGGTAACAGTGAAGACAGCCATCTATGAACCTGAAAGTGGGCCCTTATCAGACATCAAATTTGTCAGCCCCTTAATCTAGGCCTCCAGAATTGTGAGAAATTAATTTTTGTTGTTTATAAGTCACTTGGTTTATGATATGTTTTTTACAGCAGCTTAAACAGACTAAGACAGTTGGTCTTCATTTACTTCCGAAGAGGCTATTTCCAAATAAAGTCACATTCACAGGTTCCAGGTGGACATGAATCCAGTGCATGCTCTGAGCTCCTCTTGCAAAGATATTTCCTGTCTTAGACAGACTCAAGGTATATATGGGTGTCACCCACCTAGATCTTCATCTATAAAGAATTTGAATAAAGGGAGCATTCTGTCATGGGTCACTAGCCTAGGCCAAGCAGACTTTTATATTCAAACTAACCAGTCCAGCGCAAGTACTCCACACCACCTTCTCTATCTGGTTCTTATACTTTAGTAGGCGATATTTCTCTCCTCTGATGATCCCAGAACTAGGTACCAAACAACTGGGGAAAGCTCCTATACCCCAGAGGCACTGAAATTATTCAAACTAACCAATCCTGAGCCTGCTTATCCTGCTTTGCTCATTTTTTCAGGCAGAATCCACAATAAAGGCTCTTGCCCAATTTGCCCCCCACTCTGTCTGCCTCCTGACCAACATCAATGCTTCTCCATGCGGTTCTGCATGGTGTGATGTGACCCCTCCTTTTGGTAACTGTGAGTTATAAACTATTTTTTCATTGACCATCATCTCCTAATCTGTTGGCCTCATCATAAGTGAATATTATTGAAGCCTACAATTTAAAACATGAAAGCAGGAAGGATCTGAAGTTAGATGAAAATCACAAGCAGCCATAAAAGTATGCTAGTGAGGGTACAGCCATCACCATCACCATCACCATCACAGAACATACCTTAACTAGCCTCTGCCACCCCTGAGCCCTGCTCACCTGCCAGAAGGAATACACCATTTCCCACCTCCAGAAAGCAGGGAAATACCTGCCCAGCCAAGGACAAAAAACAGAGAAACTCTGAATCTATATGTCCATACATTTACACACAAAAGTAGAATTCTCACTTAGCATTGATTTCAAATTCGGGTTAGTCAAATTCGAATACCAGCGAGTAGGTTAGCATGTAGCACCTTCACTGAAAATGTGCACCCACAAGTATCTGTGGCACACCCAGCCCTGCGACAAACTTAAACTATCACCGCAGAAAATGAGAGAAAAACGTATTGACAAGAAGGTCCAGAGAGGTTAGTCAAATTCGAATATCAGCGAGTAGGTTAGCATGTAGCACCTTCACTGAAAATGTGCACCCACAAGTATCTGTGGCACACCCAGCCCTGTGACAAACTTAAACTATCACCGCAGAAAATGAGAGAAAAACGTATTGACAAGAAGGTCCAGAGATCTAACCAGCACACAGATGCCTGGTATGAAATATTATTATGTTTAGAAACGAACATCTCCAGAATAGAGGCCACACTGAGTTGTTTCTGAGAAAGCCATTCCCTTCCTGTCTTGGATGGAGATGTATATATTGCTGGACTTGGTCCGGTATTTAGCTCATGAATTAGGGGAAAATTCCAGGTTGTGTTGTTTGACTTGGCACCTGGGATGAGTGTTGACATTCAAACTGCCGCTTTGCAGGATTATGGGCTTCCTGTGCCATCTAAACTCTCCTTTCTCTTCAAGTCTGGCCCACCCTTNGACAAACTTAAACTATCACCGCAGAAAATGAGAGAAAAACGTATTGACAAGAAGGTCCAGAGATCTAACCAGCACACAGATGCCTGGTATGAAATATTATTATGTTTAGAAACGAACATCTCCAGAATAGAGGCCACACTGAGTTGTTTCTGAGAAAGCCATTCCCTTCCTGTCTTGGATGGAGATGTATATATTGCTGGACTTGGTCCGGCATTTAGCTCATGAATCAGGGGAAAATTCCAGGTTGTGTTGTTTGACTTGGCACCTGGGATGAGTGTTGACATTCAAACTGCCGCTTTGCAGGATTATGGGCTTCCTGTGCCATCTAAACTTTCCTTTCTCTTCAAGTCTGGCCCACCCTTTCCATTAGCTCCTGGAGCTTGGAAGCCTTGCTGGAGTCGTGGGAGAGGGTCAGCTCACCATAAGAAAACATGGGCAAATGCTTTAGTAATCACGGGATGGAGGAGGCATTGCTACACACAGTGTAAAAACCAACGAACATAACAGAACCTTTATTTAATCTGGCTGCACAATATTGAAAATCCCACTGTTATGAGCTGAATTGTGTCCCCCCAAAATGTATATGTTGTAATCCTAGCCCCCAGTACCTCAGAAGGTGACCTTATTTGGATATTAGGTCCTTACAGAGGTAATCAAGTTAAAATAAGGTCATTAGGGTGAACCTTAATCCAACATGACCAGTGTCCTTATGAGAAGAGGAGATTAGGACACAGACACACACAGAGGGATGGCCACATGAACACATGAGGAGAAGGTGGCCATCTACAAGCCAAGGAGAGAGGCCTGGACCTGTTCCAGGGAAGGTCCTCACGGCCCTCAGAAGGAACCAATTCTGTGGACTCCTTGATTTTGGATTTATAGCCCTCAGAACAATGTGATAATACATTTCTCTTGTGTAAGCCACCTGGTCTGTGGTATTTTGTTATAGCAGCCCTAGGAAACTAGTGGACAAACCATGAAAAGTATTTAAACGCCAAACTGTGTAAAACTTTTTTCAACACATATGACAATTGAATCACTAAGTCACTATATACATTTTACTCACAAATCAATAAGAAACCATTGAACACTGTGTTAGTATTCGAAGGCTGCCGTAATAAATCACAAACTCAGTAAAATAACAGAAGTTTATCCTCTCACAGTTCTGGAGGCTAGAAGTCCAAGATCAAGTCGTCAGCTGGGCCACACATTCTCTGAAAGCTCTAGGGGAGAATTCTTCCTCGATTCCTCAGGCTTCTGGTGGCTTTGGGCATTCCTTGTCTTATAGACTCATCATTCCAATTTCTGCCTTCATCTTAACATCATCTCCTCTGTGTCTCTGTGTCTAAACCTCCTTCCCCTTTCTCTTAAAAGGACAGCAGAAATTGGATTGAGACTCCACTCTAACTCCAAGATTATTTCATCTCAAGATCCTAGACTAATTACATCTGCCAAGACCCTGTTTCCAAGTAAGGTCACATTCTGAGGTTCTGGGTAAACATGAATTTTGGAGGACCACTATTCAACCTACTACAAACACCAAAATGACGGCAGGGTGGGGGGATGGTGGTGGTAGGAACTCAAAGAGTCTGTTCACAGTATGTACATTTCCAAAGAAGGGTAAACTTCAAAGTCTATCTCTTGCCTCTTGCAAAGGTCGAGGAGGCCCTAGCAATGTTCATGTGGTCATGTGTAAAGTTTGCAAAAGTAAGGCATATTAAATTCAATTGGTTAAACTCACCCTCTGTTTCTATTGACTTTCCCTTTCTCACAAAACCCTTGTGTCAGATGGCATGAAAGGGGTCATGAGCATTTTGGGATCTGGCTAACAAAAAGTTGAGTTGAGGATACATGTAGTTTGCATTTAGTGGAATATGTGTATGTATACAGTTGTGAGATTTAGCAAATAAAATTACAGGACACCCAATTAAATTTGGATTTCAAATAAACAATCAACAACTTTTAGTGTAATTATATCCAATACAATATCTGGGACATATAGCAGAGTATATATTTATTCTAAAAATTAATCATTGTTGCTATGGTATGAATGAATGTTTGTGTTCCCCCAAAATTCATATGTTAAATCTTAACAACCAAGGTATTACAAGGAGTGGCCTTTTGGAGGTGATTAGGTCATGTGGGTGGAGCCCTCATGAATGGGATTAGTGTCCTTATAAAAGAAATCCCAGAGAGCTTCCTTGCCTTTTTCCACCATGTAAGGACACTCTACGAACCAGGAAAAGGGACTTCACCAGATATGAAATCTGCTGGAGCCTTGACCATGGACTTCCAGCCTCCAGAACTGTGAGAAATAAATTTCTGTTACTTATAAGCCACCCAGTCTATGGTTTTTTGTTATAACAGCTCAAATGGACTAAGACAGTTGTTTTTCTGAAATTAAAATTTTATCTGGAGCACCAAGAACATGCATTGGGGAAAAGACTGCCTCTTCGATAAATAATACTGGGAAAACTGGACATCCATATATAGAAGAATGAAACTAGACCTGTACTTCCCACCATATACCAAAATCAATTCAAAATGGATTAAACACTTAAATATAAGACCTGAAACTATAAAACTCCTAAAAGAAAACATAGGGGAAGCACTTCAGGAAGTAGGACTGGACAAAGACTTTATGAATAAGATTCCAAAAGCACAAGCAAAAAAAGAAAATAAACAAATGGGATTATATTGAACTAAAGAGCTTCTGCACAGCAAAAGAAACAATTAACAGAGTGAAGAGACAACCTACAGAATGGGAGAAAGTATTTTCAGACTATGCATCCAACAAGAAATTAATATCCAGAATATAAAAGGAACTCAAACAACTTAACAGTAAAAAACCAAATAACCTGATTTTTAAAAAGGAACTGAATAGGTATTTCTCAAAGGAAGATACACAAATGGCCAACAGACACATGAAAACATGCTCGACATCACTAAGCACTAAGGAAATGTGAATGAAAACCACATTGAGATATTATCTCACCCCAGTTAGACTGGCTATTATCAAAAAAGCAGAGAATAACAAATGCTGGCAAGGATGCAGAGAAAGGGGAACCCTCCTACACTGTTGGTGTAAATTAGTGCAACCATTATGGAAAACAGTATGGAGGTTCCTCAAATAACTACAGATAGTACTGCCACATGATCTAGCAATCCAACTACTAGATACCTATCCAAAGGGAGGAAAACCATCATGTCAAAGGGATACCTGCACTCCCGTGTTTATTGCAGCTCTATTTACAACAACCAAGAGGTTGAATCAACCTAAATGTCCATCGACGGACAACTGGATAAGGAAAATGTGGTATATGTACACCATGGAATACTTACTCAGCCATAAAAAAGAATGAAATTCTGCCATTTGCAGCAACATGGATGAACAGAGAAAATAATGTTAAGTGAAATAAGCCAGACACAGAAAGAGAAATACCACATCCTCACTGAAATGGGAGCTAAAAAAAAAAAGAAAGAAAGAAAGAAAAAAGAAAGAACACTACAACAATCACAATAATACATCAAATTTTCAACAGGGGAAAACAGAACTGAGGTTACTAGAGGTAGGAAAGGGGGGAAGGATGGCAGGTTAGAAAGAAATTGGTAAAGAGCCACGAAAAATGATTACATTGTGTAATGATGAATGTACTAATTATCCTGATTTGAGTACCACATATTGTACACAGGTATTGATATTCAACTATATTCCACACAAATATGTATAGTCAATTACGTTTCAACAAAAAAGGAAAAAGAAAAAAGAAAATTTTATCTGACAATTCTATTTACTTGTTATTATTCTAAAGTTATATGTATAGAAATTTTATATCTAATAAAGTAATAAAGTTATTATAAAGCTATTTATATAGTTATTATAAAGTCATACTATCTATGTAATATAGTTACATATAATTATCTATAAAGTTATTAGTAACCATCCTGGTGTAAAAATGGCTCCAGAACACTCCACCTATCCCCTGGGCTGACTCTGTATCAATGCACAAAGGTACTCACCAAACATAAATGTGTCCTGTCCTTCAGGGCACCAGATGTTTGAGAGCTGTGGGAGAGAAACAAGGTTTGAAATATACAAGACCAGACGCTAGTCTGGAAAATTCTTCTGAACATCAGATATATAAAATTTGTAAGTAGAGGATTCAGTGATCACTAATGCTTTGTCAAGACACAAGTTCTCTTCTCTCAGCAAGTAACTCATTAGTGCAGTTTTAATGATTATTACATCCTGGGAAAAGTGTGACATCGAATTTAGTAGAATTCCCATTTTACATGGGCCAAACCTTATGGAGTTCTACAAAGAGTGAGGACAACTATTTGTGAAGACGTATGTCTGAGGCATCTGGTCCTAAGGAAGTCTGGTGGTACCAGGCAAAATGTCACATAGAATTCCCTTCAGTGCAGAGGACTAGACCAAGAAGCAAATGCTTCCATGACACAATTCCTGTAAACATTCATCAATCCATCAGTTCATTAATTATGACAGGGAAACAGCACTCTGATCACTCAATTTTTCTGCACCACCCAATACAATGTAATGGCAATTTCAAAAAGCATTTGAACGTCCCTTGTGTGTGATTTAATATCATATTCAGTTTGTTCTCTGAAATTTTTTTCAGAGTTATCAATCAGACTGGAATTCAAATATGCTAATCTAGTGTTCTATAGCAACACAGCAAGACTACAGCCAACAACAAACTACTATATAACTTCAAGTAGCTAGTGAAGAGGATGTAGGATCTCCCCAACACAGAGAGGTGACGAATGTTTGAGGTGATGACTATGTTAAATACCCTGATATGATCATTGCACACTGTATAAAGGTACCCAAATATCGTTGTACTCCATAAATATATACAATTATCATGGCTCGATTAAGAAAAAAATAAAAAGAAAAAAATTTTTCAGAGACGGAAGTAGATAAGAAATTACCAGAAACTAAGGGGAAGGAATCATGAGAAGTTATTGCTTATGGGGCTGGCTGGTTAGCTCAGTTGATTAGAGCGTGGTCTTGTAACACCAAGGTCAAGTGTTCAGTTCCCTGTACTGGCCAGCCACCAAAAAAATAAAATAAAATAAAATCACTGCTTAATAGGTACAGAGTTTTTGTTTAGGGTGACAAAAAAGGTTTGGAAATAGCTGGAGGTAGTGCTTACACAGCACTGTGAAAGTAATTAATTCCATGGAATTAATTGTATGTTTAAAAATGCTCAAAATGGCAATCATTATGTTTTCACACACACACACACACACACACACACACACACACACACACACACACACACACACGCCAAAAAGGAGGTATCCTAGTAGAAGCCAAATTTCAGTCTCAAAGAAAGAAGACTAGTGGGAGCTTCAAAATATAAAAATAACTAAAAACATCATTGAACAAAATCATGATGATAAGAAAAAAATATCACGATGGCAAATAGATATAGAAAATGAAAACACCTGCAGAAAACATTTATTTAAATTGATAAGAACCAAGACTCTTACAAGTAGAAAATTGAAAGCAGAAGGAAAATGGAAATAATGGCAACTAAAACACACAATTTGCATGTCACCAGAGCACATGCAAAGTGACTGGCAGCACCTTCATTTCAATGAAATTTGTTGATCTTGATAACGGACCATGAGCTTTTATTGTGACCCCTTGAGTGGAGCAATCTTCCATTCAACACTGTCGAAAAACTGGTGTCTGGTTGTTTTTAAAAAAATTTTTTTACAAAAGTGTGATCTCAATTATATTTACAAAAAAGCCACTGAATATGCGATGACAATAAATATCTATTACGAGATCCAGGCTAATCTTTATGAACACTAAAGTTTGAATATCACTGTTTTGTTTGTAAAAGATTTTTAACCAGAATAACATTACTTATATCAGTCGAGCTTTCAGACTGGGTAAATATATTGAGAACTCTCCAACGTGATGAAGACTTTATAGAACGCAGAAGGCTATGTTTACTCAGAAGATACATTATTCAAATAAAAATGTACTACACCACACAAAAATAAATATATATTTTTCAAATTACAAAAATTTTGTGGGAGACATTGTAGGTGTCAGGTGCACTAAGAAAAAAATGTCGAAGCGAGAAAACAAATGTGCCTTATAAACAAAACTGTTTATGAAGAGTAAATCAAAATCCTGTGAAAAATATTGACAAAATGAAGCGACAAATCAAACAATCTAAGTCAGATCCCAAATACAGCTCCAGTGTTTAAAAGTCTACACTGAATTTAACAGGCTCTGATGAGATGGTGATTTACTTGAGTTCATTATAATGGAAAAATGTATGAGCCATTTCAAAAAAAAAACTCTTCTGCCTATTGAAAGTCACTTATTTGAGACATTATTCAACAAAGTAAAATAAATACTGGGCGGCTATCACCCACCGTGAACATTCATGGTCAGTGAACGACGGTGCAGCTATTCTTAAATAAAAAAGGCAAAAAGCAACAACTCTCTTTACAAACATCAATAAATCTACAGATAGTACCATGTACCACTAATTCCTTTAATTTTGGCAGAAAAAAAGCTGCCTCCACTGAATCTGAAGTCATTGTCTATGCAACAGTTAAACATTTTTTTTAGGTTAATCTCATGGATAAAGTTTTTTTAAATTGTGGTAAAATACAACAAAATTTACCATTTTAACAACTTTTTTTTTCCTTTTTGTCTTTTTTACTGACCGGTAACGGGATCGCAACCCTTGGTGTCGTGCCCGTACCGGG
>NW_007727567.1:189879-190720 GCF_000696425.1 Galeopterus variegatus
CTCAGCCAGTGAGCGGGAACCGGTCTCCACATGGGATCCGAACCCTCGGCGGGAGCGCCGCCGCACTCCCAAGCGGCGCACTCTCCAGTGCACCACCGGGCCGGCCCTTAACAACTTTTTAACGTACAGCTCAGTAGTGTTAAGTATGCTCACCTTGTTGTACAATCATCACCACCATCCATCTCCAGAATTTTTTCATCTTGCAAAACTGAAACTCTGTACCCATTTAATAACTCCCCATTTCCTCCTACTCCAGTCCTGGAAACCACCCCTCTACTTTCTGTGAATCTGACTACTCTAGATACCTCCTATAAGTGGAATCATACAAAATTTATTTTTGTAACTGTTTTACTTCATTTACCATAATGTACTCAAGTTTTATGCATGTCATGGCATGTGTCAGAATTTTTCTTTTTTTTAAGACTAAATAATATTTCATTGTATGAAAAGACCACATTTTTGTTTCTCTATTCATCCATAGGTGGACCCTTGGTTTGCTTCTACCATTTGACTATTGTGTATAATATTGCTGTGAATGCAGCTGTACAAATATCTCTTCAAGACCCTGCTTTCAATTATTTTGAGTATACACCCAGAAGTGGCATTGCTAGATCATATGGTAATTGTATTTTTAATTTTTTGGGAAACTGCTATAGTGTTTTCCAAAATGGCTGCACCATTTTACATTCCAACCAGCAGCTATGAGGGTTTCAATTTCTCCACATCCTTGTCAACACTTGTTATCCTCTGTGTTTTTGGTGATTTTTGTTGTTGTTTTGCTAGTTTTTTTTGAGGTGATGGAGTATTTTAAAGACACTTGGAAACCTAGATTTTTCTCAGA
>NW_007727567.1:191627-209474 GCF_000696425.1 Galeopterus variegatus
GTTGTTGTTTTGCTAGTTTTTTTTGAGGTGATGGAGTATTTTAAAGACACTTGGAAACCTAGATTTTTCTCAGAAGATTCTAAGTATGCCGAGATACCTGCCCATTATAAAGCTGTTCAAGTCTTTATTCAAAAGTTGATAAAGATTTCCACTACACAATTTCCACTAATATATAGAAAGGAATTTTTTTTTTTTTTTTTGTAACTGGCCAGTAAAAGGATCACCCTGAACCTTGGTGTTATCAGCACCATGCTCTAACCAACTGAGCTAACTGGCCAGACCAAAATTTCGAAAACTTTCAAAGAAAAAAAAGAAAAGAGAAATGACAGACTCTTGGTTTGGATATATACATCATAATTGAATTTATTAAATTTAGTTAAGAACTAAGAAAAATTCTGACAAAGATGTAAATCTCTCACTGAATTGATAAGAAATACTGAACTGACAAAAATATGTAAAACTTACGAAAAGCCACTACAACAAGGACATTGACAATAAACAGTTTAATGAGCACTACCAAGTAACAGAATATTTAAAACAAGTCACTGCAGAAGGAAAATTGAGAGGCACTCAAACTTAGTCCACAAACTTATCAGTTGAAAATAACAAACATTTATTATCTCACGATTTTTGTGCATCAGCAATCTGGACATGGTACCACTTGGTTCTGATTCCAGGTTGCTCATAAGGTCAGATGTCAGTCAGGACTATGGTCATCTCAAGAATCAACTGCAAATGATCTACCTCCAACCTCACTCACATGATTGTTGGCAAGTCTCAACTCCTCCTGGGCTACTGGACTGAGAATGGCAGTTTCTCACCACATAGGCATCTCCAGAAAGCTGCTCATTTTATGGCAGGTGGCTTCTTTTAGTTTGAGTGATGAGAGAGGGAAAGAGACAGACATATAGAGAGGAAGAGGCACAGCAACATAGAAATGAGAGAGAGACAGAGAGAGATAGAGAGAGACAGAGAGAGAGAGAGAGGCCAAGAAAAAGACAGAAAGAGAGGTATAGAAAGGCAGAGACACAGCAACATAGAGCATAGAAAGAGACATTAAGTTGGAAGCTGCAGCCTTTTTATAACCTAATCTTGGAAGTGACTTCCCATCACTTCTGTCAATTAATATTTCTCATGGGCTTGTATTGTGTCCCTCAAAGTTCATATATTAAAGTCCTAACCTCCAGTGTCTCAGAATTTGGCTGTGATTGGAGACAGGGTCTTCAAAAGTAATTAAAGTAAAATGAGTTGATTAGGGTGAGCCCTAATCCAACATGACTGGTGTCCTTATTAGAAAAGGAAATCTGGGGCCGGCCCGGTGGCACACTGCTACAGTGCGCCGCTTGGGAGCGCGATGGCGCTCCTGCTGAGGGTTCGGATCCCACATACAGACCGGCCGCTCACTGGCTGAGCGAGGTGCGGGCGCAACACCGAGGGTTGCGATCCGTTGCCGGTCACGAAAAAAGACAAAAAGGGAAAAAAAAAAGAAAAGGAAATCTGGATAGACAGAGAGAGAAAGACACCAGACACAAGCACATGTGAGGACACAGAGAGAAGACAGCCACGTACAAGCCCAGGAGAGAGGCCTCAGGAGAAATGAACATTGCTGATACCTTGATCTTAGATTTCCAGCCTCCAGAACTGTAAGAAAAGAAGTCCCTATTGTTTAAGCTACCCAGTCTGTGGTATTTTGTTATGGCAGCCTGAGCAAATTAATGCAATATTTTATATGTTAGAATCAAGTCACTCAGATAAACCTACACTCAAGAGGATGGGACTACACAAAGACCCAAACACCAGGAGGCAGGAATCACTGTGGGCCATTTTAGAGAATACCTTCCATACTTTTCTCTAAGAAAAACTTGAGAGAGGTATTTCCAAGTTTGACAATAGTCCTAAAAACTTGCATGACATTACCAATAATGAGTTGGGAAGCAAAAAGGAACTTTTCTGAGCCATCAATAATGAACAGATGTATGTATCTGATGCTGGAGGAAGAGTCTGGGGAGGCCCAATAGCCGGCCTCAACCTCTTACCCCATCACCCACCCCATCCTCTTACCAGATTCTTGACTCCACCACAGGAAAGAATTCAAGACCAGAGTCACAACAGAAAGTGAGAACAGTTTTAATATAACAAATAAGAAATACAGGTTCCACAGAGAGAGAGTGGACTAGCTCCAGAGACTGGGCAGGGCCCACAACAAGTTTAATATAAATGTAAGAAATGCGTACTTCAAATTCAATACAGAGTGCAGGCTGGCTCAAGAGAGTAAGCAGCCTCCTGCTAAAAGTAAGCTTAACACAAAAATAAAGTATGCACACCTCAGCCAGTGAAGTGCAGGTTGGCCCCAGGAACGTGAGCAGCAACAGCCCCACCTTCGGGGATTCAGCTTTTATAGTGTTATTATCTAATGAATATTCAACTAAGGGGTGGATCTCTGTTATGTAACATAGTCTCAGACATGCTCAGTTGGTCTCCTTTTGGAGCGTGTTCATTAGTCAAATCCTATCACATGCACCAGACATATTCAAGAACATTCTGTGCTGTTTAGCACCCATAGTGGAAGGTCTTTCAGGAGATAAGCTCCCCTCCACTTGAGCATGCTTGGTTACCAGTGTTTTATAACTCTTCTCAACTGAGCATGCTCAGCCACTGGATTTGTATAAGCCAGCCCCTGAAGTCTCAATTTCCCCAAGTTACTGCTGAAAATAGATTTAACTAACAACAGTAACTTTCCTCAAGGGTAGGGCCTAGAGGAGGGGCCCAAGATCTCAGGGACTGGCTTGAAACCCAGAGGTGTGTCCTGAAATGTGAACCCAGGGAAACTGAGCACTTCCTATCTCATGTTTAGTATGATCTCAATTCCTCAAAAGTAACTCATTTTACTTTAAGTACTTCTTTAAAGACCCCATCTCCAAATACAGCCACTTTCTGAGACACTGGAGGTTAGGCTTTAATATACGAACTTTTGGGGACACAATACAGCCCATGACAAATATTAATTGACAGAAGTGATGGGAAGTCACTTCCAAGATTAGGTTATAAAAAGGCTGCAGTTTCCACCTTAGTGTCTGTTTCTCTCTTTCTCAGCTCTATATTGCTGTGTCTCAGTCTTTCTTTACCTCTCCGTCAAGCATCCTAGAGTCAAAGGCTGTGTTATCTTCCTAGTCTCTCTCTAAGAAAATTATACTACAAAATTATTTTTATAATAGGTAATGAAAGAGTATGCTGCTAAAAAAAAGATAGGAGGAAAAGTATTGCAGAGTTGTGTCAAGCAGTTAATGAAACATTGCATGTCATTTTTTTTTTTTTTTGTCTTTTTCCATGTCCGGCAACGGATCGCAACCCTCAGTGGCGCCCCCGTACCGGACCAGGACCAGCAACGGGATCGCAACCCTCGGTGTTGCCCCCGTGCCTCGCTCAGCCAGTGAGCGGGAACCGGTCTGTATGTGGGATCCGAACCCTCAGCGGGAGCGCCTCCACGCTTCCCAAGTGGCGCACTAGCGCAGTGCGCCACCGGGCCGGCCTGCATGTCATTTTTGACTTTGTGGTACTTTACGGTATTTGAGTAATTTAGTGGTATTTTGAGTAATTTTTTATGATTTCCTTACTCATTCTAAATAAATTTTCACTTATTTGTACCAAATTTTTACATTTGTCATTTTGTATTCTTTTCCTCAACTAGAGCCCCACATGTTATAAAGCTTCAGGCCCTACTAAACTTAGATCTGCTCCTGGTCAAATGTTAAATAACAGAAAGGGACACTCTGACCTCTCTCACGTTCCAAAACTCACACTTTGAAACTAAAATGAGATGTCATTTTCTCCCTATCAGGTAGACAAAGATGAATGAATTAATACCACCCAAGATTAACAAGAATGTGAACAAACGAGCATCTTCATGGGCTGTGGGACAGTGGGTGGATTCACCTTTTCTAGCAAATATCTTGGCAATAGTTATGAAAGTTTAAAATGCACAAAACCTTTGACCTTGATTCCACTCTGGGAATCTATGCCTCCCCACCTGAACCTTCTACAAGGGTACTTCAAAAAGTTCACAGGAAGATTTGTACTACCTTTCAATTCTATTTTTCCACAAACTTTTTGAAGTGCTCTAGTACTGTGAGTTCCAGTCTGGAGCAAACTCTTTAAAAACAAATGTGTGTTCTAGTAGAGACAATTTTTAATTTTCCCAATACAAAGAGGTGACAAATATTTGAGGTGATGGGTAGGCTAAACAGCCTGATATGACCATTGCACACTGTATAAAGGTACCTAAATATCACATTGTAGTCCATAAATATATACAATTATCATGGGTCAATTAAGAAAAACTAAATTAAAAAAAGAAAAGAATTTCACAGATAGAAGTAGATTAGAGGTTACCAGAAACGGGGGCAGGAGGGGGTGAGTGGGGAGGAATAATGGTAAAATTTTACTTTGCTTAATGGGTATAGAGTTAATGCTTAGGATGACAAAAAAGCTTTGGAAATTGGTAGAGGTGATGGTCACACAGAATTGTCAATGTACTTAATTCCATGAAATTGTATGTTTAAAAATGGTTAGAATGGCAAACTTTATGTTATATATATTTTACCACAAAACCCAAATGTGTGTTGTTGCTTCCTTTAAAGAATATTTAATGTTATGAGAGCATATTATATGAAAAAGGATAAAACAATGGTAAGTAGATAAAGTAATGGATATGTTAATTAGCTTGATTCAATCATTCCATAATGATACATATATCAAAACATCACGTTGCACCCCATAAATATATACAATTATTATTTTTCAACTAAAAATAAAATATAAATAAAAAGAGTAAGTAGATAAAGTAATGGATATGTTAATTAGCTTGATTCAATCATTCCATAATGATACATATATCAAAACATCACATTGCACCCCATAAATATATACAATTATTATTTTTCAACTAAAAATAAAATATAAATAAAAAGGACAAAAATTCACATATGTGCCACAATCTCAATTTTGGGCAAAAATAATTCATGTATTCATTATTCATACATTCATTATTTATCTAGTGTCAAGCGTCTACATTCATATTAAGTATCTACCAGACACTCCACAAAGTCCTGGTGACACAGTGAAGACAAAAGATAGAAAAACTCCCTGTCTTCATAGGGCTTCCTTTTAGTGGAAGAGACGGAAAACAAACTACCGATCAGGAGAGCAATTTGGTAATATACAGACACGTTGAAGATATGAAGTCCCTACCATCCAGTCGTTTCGCTCCCGCACAAATACTCTGGAGAAACTCTCCCATATGTGAGCAAGGAGACAAGTACCAGAATTTATATTTCAGCATTTATTTATTTGGCAAATACTTGTTATGTGTCCATTTTATCCTAAAATTTATTTTTATATTTTTAAGAGCAACTGTAAATGGCCACCAACAAGATACATAAAATAGAGTGTATTCACATGATAGAACACTATGTAGCCATTTAAATAAATGAATAAATGCTTCCAGTTTCAACATGAATAAATCTCCAGAACATGATGTGTAATGAAAGAAAGCCACAAAATCATGAAAAGAAGCCACAAAATAATGCCTGCCAATCACATCTCGCCATATTTTCCTTATTGCACATGCAATTGATTGAAATTGTCATCTTTCCTTACTTGTTTCCAGCTCTTAGTGATTATTTTTGAGTTCTACCCGCCAAAGGAACATAGGTCTGCTGCAATCAAATGCTGACTCCCCAGATTTCTGCCACTCACTGAAAAGTTTATTCTACCAATACAATTAGACTTGTTTTTCCCTCTTTCAGTAATCAGACAGACATGACAATTACATGATGTTTTTTTTTTTTTAACCCACATATGTTTACCTCTAGAGCCTGGAAAATTCCAGTCTCAAAAGCTTTCTACCAATTCCACTGTTTCCACCCCTCCCCACGCCAGCCTGCAGTTTCTGTGGCAACAGATAAGCTTTTGCATCTGTGTGGCAGATACCAGAGTAAGAACAAAGTAGAGGCATAGTGGAGGGATCGGGTGAACTGCAGGAAGGACAGATGCCTACCTCCCCTCTCCCTTAGTCCTCCAAGACTCCCTTTTTAAGGGTCGGAATTCATGAGAGACCAAGTTTTGAATTTTAGATCATCTTGTTAATTGAAAATCCTTCCCACGTGGAGAAAAGCATGATTTGGAGAATTTCATCCTGCTGGGGCAGAGGTGGAGTATGGATGAGGAGGATGAAGGAATAAATGGGGAGGATGAGTAAAATATAGACTAACCATCATCTATACAGTGGCTGGCAAAGTGTAGGACCTGGACCAGCAACGTCAGTATCACTTGAACGAGGAACTCGTTAGAGATCCAATTTGGGGGGCCCATCCCCCCGATTTTAATGAACTCTCCAGGTCTGTCTGACGCTTGCTTAATTTTGAGAACCACTGGTCTGTATTGGTTAACATCTATTGTGATGATAATATTTTCTCCACGATTTCCTATCAGATAGGAAAGACCTTAATGTGCATCCTTAGGTGTCTCTCCTGTACCCTGGGATATTCTCTCTGCTTCTGTGGAGATATTCTGTGTCACCCCCTTGCTGGCCCTACTCAAATGCATCCAGATGCTTCCAATCTCTTCCCATTCTCAACCTTCTTCTATGCATATTCAAATACCAGGGGCTGGGAGGAAGGGACATAGGAAATGACTGCTTAATGGGTTTGGGGTTTCCTTTTGGGATGATGAAAAATGTTCTGGAGCTAAATAGAAACGGTGGTTGCCAAACATTGTGAATGTGCTGCTGAATTGATCTCTTTGATTAAATGGTACAAAGTTTCAGTTAGACAGGAGAAATAAGTTCTAGAGATTTATCATACAGCATGGTGACTAGAAATAACAATGTTTAGTATACTTAAAAAATGCTAAATGTTCTCATCACAAAAATAAACAGATGCGGGATAGATAAGTTAATTAGCTGGACTTAATCATTTCACAATGAATACATATATCAAAACATGTCGTACAACATAAATATAAACAATTTATCATTTGTCAATTAAAATAAATAAATTTTAAAAATAAACAAAATAGTTAATTTTATAGTATGTGAATTTCTCTTTACTAAAATAAAGTAAAAATACAATGAAATTTGGCACTCCAAACTCAACACATTTTAAAATTGATCACATTATTTACAAGATTATGGTTCATCAGGTCATGAATCATAAAAAACCCTGTCCAATAGAAATATGTGGTACTAGCACTTGTAAACTTTTCTAGTAGCCACATTTACAAAAGCAAGGTAGAAAGCTAAAATTAATTGCAGTCATATATTTTATTTTGCCCAATATATTTAAAATTTTCTTATTTCAATGTATATTGATAGAGACAATTACTAATGAGATATTTTACATTCATTTTTTCTTACTAAATACTTCAAAAGCCAGTGAGTAGTGGTTAGAGTTGTTCAACACTGTCAGGGTGCGATATGCCATTGAATAGTACTCTTTAAATTAAAGTGGTAAATATTATGTGATGGAGTTTGGATGTGTTGTTCCCCCAAAATTCATGTGGAAATCTGATCCCCAATGTGGCAGTGTTGGGAGCTATTTGAGTCATGGGGGTGGATCCCTCACGAATGGATTAATGCTCTCCCTCGGGGCTGGGGGTAGTGAGTGAGTTCTTGCTTTATTAGTTCCTGTGAGAGCTGGTTGTTTAAAAGTCCTTGGAACCTCCCCTCTCTCTCTCTTGCTTCCTCTCACCATGTGATCTACTTGTACCTACTGGCTGCTGCCATTTTCCACCATGAGTAGAAGCAGCCTGAGGCCCATGCCAGATACAGCTGTCCCAGAATCATAAGCCAAATAAACCTCTGTTTTTTATAAATTACCCAGTCTTAGGTATTCTGTTATAGCAACACAAAAATGGACTAATACATTATGATATATATATTTTACCACAATTTTTAAAAAAACATAGTAACCCATAAAATATGTGTAAAGAAATTTTTTAAAGTTTTGATTTTTCCCAAGATACTACTTCGATGTTTGAAAGCATGATATTTGTACACCCATGTTCATAACAGCATTATTCACAAAAGCCCAAAGGGGGAAGTGACCCAAGCATCCATTGACAGATGAATGAATAAACAAAATGTGGTACATTTATACAATTGAACATCATTCAGCCTTAAAAAGAAGGAAAATTCTGGCACATGCTACAACATGGATGAAACCTGAGGGCATTATGCCAAGTGAAACTTATTTCATAGTCACAAAAGAACAAATAAATACTACATGATTCCACGTATATGAGGTCCCTAGAGAAGTCAAATTCATAGAGACAGAAAGTAGAATGGTGGTTGCCAGGGCCTGGGGGAGGGGGAAATGGGGAGTTATTTAATAGGCAGAGTTTCAGTTTTGCGAGATGAAAAGAGTTCTGCAGACAGTGGTGGTGACGGTTACACAACAGTGTGAACGTACTCAACACTACTGAACTGTGCACTTAAAAATGGTTAAAATGGTAAATTTATGTAGTGTATTTTTTAATGTTTAAAAATTAATAATTTTTTAGAATCTAGTGTGTATCTTACACTTTATCTCAGTTCAGACAGTCCACATTTCAAGTGCTCAATAGCTACATGTGCCCAATGGCTATCGTATCGGAAAGCACAGATACAGAATATGTGTCTATCACCTAAATAACTCTCATACACATCCAGTCCTCTCTGATTTCACTGTGATGACATGAGTGCACGACTACATCGGTCATTGCCTGGAGCCTAAGTCTGGACCAACTGTTCCCAAATTGGTCTGTTGTGGAAAGAAAATAGGGAAACCTCTGTTTCTATTTTTTAACCTTGTTCTTTGAAAATTTATATTTTCTCATATGTTTTAGAATATTCACACTATTTTACAAGGGTAGTGAATAGAAATAAGTTACAAGTAAATAAATTTATATTAGAAAAGAGGCCTTCTAGAAGGACTTTTTTTTTTTGCCTATAGGAATGTGCACCTCACCTCAGCAGTCTCTAATTTTAGGATTTCTCTGTCTCCCTTTCAACTTCTTCCACTGTTTAACTGCAGCCAGGGTGACCATGCTCAGACTCAGCTGGCAATAGGACTCCAAAGCTCTGTGCTGTGGAGAAAGAATGGAGAAGCCTCGAGCTCTTCTGTCCTTCACTTAGGGGATGGGAGGGGAACCCTTGGGAAGGGTTGAGCCAGGCTGCCCAGAAGGTTTGTCTTTCTTCCTTCTTCAGAGTTGTTTTTTGGGGAGCCAGCCTTTCCCATTAAAGGAATCTTAGGTGGAAAAAAAAGGAAAAAGACATGCCTCTGTCAAGGCTTGAGATCAACACATTTGGCTCATTCTTCTAGAAAATCTCTGCCCATCCACATCCACATGGCCCTTTGTTCCAGGGACAAGACCCACCATGCCTGAGAACTGTCCCTCACTCACTCTTGTAAAAACACGAAATCTATTCTAACTTCCCCTTTCTACAGCCCTGTAGCCAATCAGTTTCCCACATCTGGTTGATTCTGTCTCAGAAATAGATTTTTCAACAGCCAACTCTGTTAATCTCTTGCTCAAGTTACTCCGAAAACAACCCTAACTATTCTTCCTTTGCAAAGGAAAATACAGGCAAAGCCACTCTCTGCCGGCCTTTCAGTCGATTCCTGCTGCTCTTAGGATACATTTCATTCCCCTCACTAAGACTCACGATGACCCAAGATTTTTTCTTTAGAGGAATTTGGGGGTGCCAGTTATGTTGGAAGGAGGCTCTGTAGTATTTTCCTCAAAGCTGAGTCCACACACGTTTCTGAATCATTAAACTCTACTCTTGGGGTGGACAAACTTTTTCTGTAAAGAGCCATGTAGTAAATTTTTAGTCTTTGTGGGTTGTACAGTCTTTAACTCAACTACTCAATTCTGCCATTGTAGCATGAAGGCAGCCATGGATAATACAAAATAAATGAGCAGGGCTGTGTTCCAATAACACTTTATTTATGGACCCATCTCTCCATCCTCCTGACTCCCGCCTCATCCATGCTTCCATCGTATCTCTCCTGTGTCCTGCAATCATCTCATTACTGGCCTCCTCCATTCACCAATCTGTTCAATTCTGCTCCCCTCCCAAAGCCTCACTCCCATCTAATTTCACCTCTCTTCTTTGTCTACCTGGCTTCTCCCTCATGGCCAGGGAACTCCCAGAGGAAGAATGTGCCCCCTTCACTCACTCACTCATGCCCCTCACATTTCCCTAGGTTCCCTGAACTGGTCAGTGCCAGGGCACAGTTAATTTTCTGCATAGAAGTCAGAGTAGATTTATCAAAGGAAAATCTACCCATGTCCCATGTTGCTTGAAATACCTCAGTGGATTCCCCTCGCTTTTTAGATACATCTTCAATTCTTTATGAGGATCTGTAAGAAGAAGGAACTCTAGAATTTCTACATAGAAGAAGCTTGGGAGGGTCAGTCTGGTCCAAGATTGGGAGGCTGTGGGACTGAGCTTGCAGCTATGTTTGCATAACGATGTTCACCGTTACACAAGGTAGCTATTGGAAAAAGCACACAGCTCCTTTGAATGCATGCATTTAGAGATTTATAAAGGTAGGTGCTGAGGAACGAAACTAAAAATGTACTCACTGTTTGAGTTATTATTTCAATGTTTATGTAACATAGTTCAACAAACATATCTGCGAGTAGGTTCTTGTTAAGTGCCAACATTTAAAACCTTCCTACATAAGAGAGACTGTGGATCTCAGGCCATGAAAGACCTTTGGAACAAGAACTCAACTCATCTCAAAACGAGAACACAAGATCTTCACCCCAGAACACTGGAGAAAACCCAATTATGAACATGATCCAGGGATAATATCTACAAACAGATGGCTAGTATAAAATATTTTTACGGTTTAGACATGGATGTCTCCAGAATACTGGCTGTGTTGTGCTGTTTCTGGGAAAAACTGTTCCCTTCCTGAGTTGGATTTCAATGTATATAGAGCTTGGATTTGAGCCGAACATTTGTAGGTCATTAATCAGGGGAAAATTCCATAGTGGGTAGTTGTGCTGGGGTTTTGTTTGGCAAGTGGACCAAGCTGACATCTGAACAGTTAGTTTTCAGAGAATTGTTTGCTTTTTCTCAGAAATAACCACCTACAGTTGAACCCTCTTGTGTGTTCAATTTTGGTCCAGATCTTGCTTTTAGTAACTGAAACTGATTGCTGAAAACACTAAGTCTATGTCTGAGTTGAGAATGGAAGAAAGTGTTTGAAGCACACAGAGAACTCTTCTGCTCACTTCACCCTAAGACAACATAGGTGAATATTTTTATAATCATGGGGAAGGGAATGTTCCATAAATACAGAAAAGTTACATACAGGGGAAAGCCCATCATGGATAAGACAACGGACATCTGAGTGAAAATGTCACAACATATATATTCAGAAAAAGCCAGGCACTAAACACAAAGAATATCAATAGGTCAAAAAGAAAAACAAGATAAACATCAAAAACGCAGGCAAATGATATGCATTCACCCACATACACACATGAAAGTAAAAGAAAGAAAAAGACAAGAAAATTCAAACGTTAAAAAAAATGCATCTATCTCACTTGGGTCCCCAAAACAACATCGAAACCAAAATGAGACTGAGGAAGATGAAAAAAGTAACAATATCTAGGACTGTTGAAGATGTGAAAAAAATGGACACCTACCTAGGCTAACAGTGGGCATGTGGTTGACACAGCCTTTCTAGAAAATACAGAGCAGTGAACATCAGAGTTAAAGACATAACAGAATTAAACACATACAAGTTCAGCTCTGATCTATATGAATATTTAGAAAATTACATATGTTTGTAAAGCATTATTGCAACATGAGGTCAAGAAAATTAGGGCAGAAAAAGTATATACAATGCATACACAGGAACATTAACTGCAAAGATGAGGTGGTGTTTTACTGTCAGAAAAAGTAACTGTCCTCCTCTAAATATGTATCCCTTAACCAATTCTTTGTTAGCCCCCCTCCCTTTCTCCCTCCCCTCCCCTTTTCCACCTCTAGTAGTCATGATTCTTTTCTCTCTTTCTAAAAGTTCAATGTATTACTGTGATTGTTTTTCTTTCTCTCTCTCTCTGTCTCTCTTTATTGTGTATTTATCTATGGACTCAGCTCCTGGTTATGAGTGAGAACATGTGGTATTTCTCTTTCTGTACCTGGCTTGTTTCATTAAAGATAATTTTCCCCAGGTTTATCTTTTTTATTGCTGAGTAGTATACCATTGAGTATATACCACAATTTCCATATCCAGTCATCTGTTGAAGGACATTTAGGTTGATTCCATCACCTGGCTATTGTAAGTAGTGCTACAATAAACATGGGAATGCAGGTATCTCTTCATTCGACATGATGATTTCCAGTCCTCTGGATATACCCCAGTACTGGGATTGCTGGGTCATAAGGTAGTTCTATCTGTAGTTGTTTGAGGAACCTCCATACTGTTCTTCATAATGGCTGCACTAATTTATAGTCCCACCAACAGTGCAGAAGTTTTCCTCTTTCTCTACATCCTCTCCAGCATTTGTTATACTCTGCCTTTTTTTATAATAGCCAGTCTGACTACATTTGCTCATTTTTTGATTGGATTGCTTTTTTTTTCTGTTGAGTTGTTTGAGGTCCTTGTATATTTCAGATATTAACCTCTTATGGGATGCATATTTTGCAAATATATTCTGCCATTCTACAGGTTATCTCTTCATTCTGTAGATTGTTTCCTTTGCTGTGCAGAAGCTTTTTAGTTTGATATAATCCCATTTGTCTATTTTTGCTTTTGTTGCCTGTGCTTTTGAGGTTTTCATAAAGTCTTTGCCCAGCCCAATGTCCTGAAGTGTTTCCCCTGTTTTCTTCTAGTAGTTTCATGGTTTGGGGTCTTATATTTAAGTCTTTAATCCATTTTGAGTTGATATTTGTAGGTGGGAGACAGGGGTCTAGTTTCATTCTTCCATATATGAATAACCAGTCTTCCCGGAACAATTTATTATAAAGACTGTCCTTTCCCATAATCATTAGGGAAATGCAAATTTAAATCACAACAAGACATCATCTCTTGGTTAAAGAAAACATGGCATATATATACAATGAAACACTACGTAGCCATGAAAAAGAATGAAATCTTGTCTTTCACAGCAACATAGGTGAGTTTGCAGAACATCATGCAAAGTGAAGTAAGCCAGGAATAGAAAGAGAAATACCTTATGTTCTCACTCGTATGTGGAAGTTAAGAAAGTTGATTACATGGAAGTAGAGGGTAGAATGGTGGTTACCAGAGGCTGGAAAGCGTAGGGGGAACAGGGTCGTAAGAGGTTGGCTAATGGATACAAAATTACACTAGGTAAAAGGAATAGTATCTAGTGTTCTATAGCATTGTAGAGTGACAATAATTAACAACAATTTGTTGTATACTTCCAATTAGCCAGAGGAGAGAATTTTGAATGTTTCCAACACACACAAAAAATAGATATTTGAGGTAATGGAAAACAAAACAAAACAAAACAAACAAAAAAATTGGTTGCAGGGGAGGACAGAGGGATGAATTGGTAGAACACAGGATTTTTAGGGTAGTGGAACTATTCTGTATGATACTGTAATGGTAAATACACAACACTAGGGGCTGGTCGGTTAGCTCACTTGGGAGAGCAGTGCTGGTAACACCAAAGTCACAGATTGGGATCCCGTTACCAGCCAGCTGCCCAAAATAAAAAGGTACATGACATTATTCATTTGGCAAAACCTATAGAACTGTACAACACAAAGAGGGAACCCTAATGTAAAATTAAATTGACAATAATAGATCCATATTGGTTTATAACTGTAACAAATGTGCCACACTATCCTAACATGTTAATAATAGGAGAAACCGTGGGGCTGGGGGTGTAGGTACCATCTGTACTTTCTGCTTAATTTCTCTGTAAACCTAAAATTGCTATAAGAATAAAGAAAAAAAGGAAAAAATTAAGTGTATTTATTACCAAATGTAATTAAAAAATAAATACATCTTAAAAGAAAAAGGGAAAATAATTTTAATGATATATTCCATTTAACCCAATATGTGCAAAATATTATTTCAACATGTGTCATTGGCCACATTTCAAGGATTCCGTAGCCACATGTGGCTAGTGTCTACAATATTGGACAACACAGGATTAGAAACAGTGAGCAACTGTGTGCACCAAGAACTCTGTGAGAAATAGGAAAACAGTGGGGGGCGGGGAGAGACAAGTTTTCTGAATTCTGGAAACTTCCATTTTAGTGCGAAAAACAGACATAAAGAAACTCCTATTTGAGAATATAACTTGACAATATCCAGAAAGGTTGAAGAGCGCATTTCCAACCCCTGAGCAATGGCATACTGAGAAATGTTCCCTGGAGAAACATCCCTCATTTGGGCAAGGAGACATGGAGTAGAATGTTTATTACAGTGTTCAGGCATTTGACAAATCTTATTTGAATGCTGACCACATGCCAAGGGCTATGCTAGACTCTGGGTCATGTGGCTTCATTTGCAACAATGAAAACAATCAACCTAAATGTCCTCACGAGGAGAATGGATGTATAAAATAGGGTAAATTCATAAACTGGACTATGGTGATGCACCTTGAACAAATGGATAAGAGCTACCCAACATAAGTCAATCTTAAAATAAAAAGTTAGAGCATTATGACCTATTTGCAGAACAATGCCATTTTCTTAGGTTGGGACCATGCTAAAATTCTGTTCATCATTTTTAGCAACCATACGTATTGCTGTAGGAAGAATATAGAAACCTGCACGGGAATGACAAACTCGAAATGTGGATTATGGAGGGAGGTAGATGGTATTTCAAGGACAGAACAAGAACCCTCAGGTACATTTGTGCCTAATTTCTTTTTTATAAAAAAATAATTCTGACACAAATATGGCAAAAGGTAAAGATCTGATAAATCTGAGTGTTGTGTTTACTATATTATTCTCTATATTTTTTCTGCATGTTTGAAATAATAAAGAAGGGTAAATAATCAATAAAGTAGCTACAAATTGCTGGCTCGCCAGTTAGCTCAACTGGTTAGAGTACAGCCTTGTAACACCAAGGTCATGGGTTCAGAACCCCATGCCAGCCAGCCACCAAAGGGGGAAAAAAAAAAAAAAAGAAAAGGAATCATAAAGTAGCTACAAATTGCACTAAGTGTTACTATGGGAACAAATCAGACTATAAGGAAAAATAATATCAGGAGGGCAGAGGCCCAACTTCAGAGGTAGAGAAAGCATCTCTGTTGGTATGAAAACTGAAGGAGGATGAGAAAGCTGGTAGGAATTTTAGGTTTGGGGGAGAAGTGTTCCAGTCAGAAGAAAAGGAGCACAGGCCTGGAAGTAGGAAGGAGCTTTCGGCATTTACAGAAATGAAAAAATGACCAATGTCGTTGCAGCTTCATGAGTGAGGGAAAGTGCCAGGAGAGATAAGGGTCATGGCAGATTGTGTTTCACAAAAATGGCCACAACAATATCTCCCACCCCGTGTACTCTGCTACAATGTGACTTTGATATTCCTCCCATTGAGAAATGGGGTCTATGTCCCTGCCTCCTGAACCTGGGTGGACTCCTGACTACTCCAACCAACAGAATACACAGTAACGCTATGCAACTTCTGAGCCATTTCGTAAAAGTCAACACCATCTTCTGCCTTGTTTACTGGGATACTCATTCTTGGAATCCTGAGCCAGTATGTAGCAAATCTGAAAACCATGTTGTGAGGAAACCCAAGCCACATGTAGATGTTCTGGATGGCAGGTTGGATTCTCCAGAAAGCAGACATTGAGATGGTGAATGCAGCACCAACCTGGGACCCTGCGTGACTCCAGCGAGGAGAGCTCTCTGTCAACCAAAGATGGACATACAGAGTAAATAACAAATCAACCTTTGTGTTTAAGTAACTGGAGTTTGGGGGTTGATTGTTCTAAAGCATTTTTAGCTATTCTGATAGATACAGGCTGTTGGTGCAGGGAAATTATTTTCTAGTAAGGCACAGTGTGTAGCAGGAAAACCAAAGAACTGTTTCTTCTACTATACTCTCAACACAGAACACTTCTGATACTAGATGTGTGGGATTTTTCCTCACACTTCAATTCTCTACTGGATGTCCTACAATTCAATTTAATTCTGACACTCTCTACTTGGAGTTAGAGTCCGATTTCACAGTTTAAGAGCTCAATCTCACAAGACCGGCCACCAATTCAGATGCCAATCACAAGTTCCAGGTTGGGATCTGTACTTCAGACCAACCAGCTATGAATCAGGGCTTCTCCTGACCCCCTTCTTGGGTTCGATTACGTGTTAGAAAGGCTCACAGAACTCAAGAAAGTGCTTTACTTACATTTACTGGTTTATTATAAAAGATATTACAAAGGATATAGATGAACAACCAAAAGGAAGAGATGCACAGGGCGAGGTATGGAAGAGGGGGCACGGAGCTCCCATGTCCTCCCCGGGTGCAACACCCTACCAGTACTTCCATGTGTTTGGCAACCTGGAAGATCTCCAAGCCCCATCCCTCTGGGTTTTTATGGAGGCCTCATTATGTAGTCATGACTGATTACATCATTGGCCACTAGTGATCAACTCCAGTTTTAGCACCTCTCCCCTGGGAAGGGGTAGGGGGTGTGGCCGAAAGTTCCACCCTCTCATCACATGGTTGGTTCCCCTGGCAACCAGCCCCCATCCTGAGGCTTTCCAGGAGTCCCCAGCCACCAGTCATTTAATTAGAGGGACTCAAGGCTTTTAGGAACTGTGTGACACGAAACAGAAACGGAGACCAAATACAGATGGTCCCAGACTTACACGGTTCGATTTAGGATTTTTTTACGATGGAGTGAAAGGGATACACGTTCAGTAGAAACCTTCGAGTACCCATACAAACATTCTGTTTTTACTTTCAGTAGAGTGTTCAATAAATTACATGAGATATTCAACACCTCATTATAAAATAGGCTTTGTTTGAGATAATTCAGCCCAATTGCAGCTCGATGTAAGTGTACTGAGCACATTTAACATAGGCTAGGCTAAGCTATGATGTTCAGTAGGTATATTCAATGCATTTCAACTTATGATATTTTAACTTATGATGAGTTTATCTGGACGTAACCCCCAGCGTAAGTCGAGGATCATCTGTATATATTTCTTATTATGTCACAGAAAGAAACAAAAAACAGGGGAATAGACAGATAAATAAAATAAGAATTGTGTTAAACGTTGTGAAGGCCACACAAGGGAAGCAGACGCAGAAAATAACGTAGGGACCTTCTTTAGCGTACATGACCATGGAAGACGATGTTGAAGTGGTTCCGATGAAGCCAAAACCCGAAGGACAACAGGGAGCCTGACAAGACAGAGGAAAATGAGGCCATGGCAGCTTTGGTTTTGGAAAAGCAGCTCCACCGACAGTTCTCATTCCCATGAGAATCAACTCTACCTCCTGTTGGAAGTCCTTCAAACCAATAAAGGCTACAAAAAATTAAGAAACCTTATGCAGGCAAGATGGCTGTGAAACTACTGCACTCATACACTATGGTTAGTGTTAGATATCGGCAACTTCTAGATAGTAAGGTGGCAACATATTCCATTTCTATAGCAATATCCCCACACTTGGCATTGCAACCTCTATCCGGGGTGTTTATTCTGAAGAGAAAAATATAACAAAAGCAAAAAGCCAGAGTAGGGCCAGCCCGGTGGCGCACTGGATAAGTGCGCCGCTTGGGAAGCGCGGCGGCGCTCCCGCCCGAGGGTTCGGATCCCACATGCAGACCGGTTCCCGCTCACTGGCTGAGCGAGGCGCG